>NW_028288776.1:1900912-2052050 GCF_059628265.1 Tinamus guttatus
GATACATTGGCCCTGTTGGTCGAGAAGGTGCAACAGGTCCAACTGGCAGGCCTGTAAGTTCGGATTCATTTGTATCATTGGGTTATTTCACCCACATACTTTTTTTTTTTTTTTTTTTTTTTTTTTTTTGCAATTAGCAACCTTATTTTTCCGTTTGCAAACAGCAGCTTGCAAGGTTCTCTTCATATTATGCCATGCTGATGAGCTAACCTATGTGATTCTATAATAGAAACAAGATAAAAAAAGTAAGCACCATGACCTTTTCCCCAAGTACAGTATACAGAGGGTCTGTATAGAGGGGCCAGCAGGCAAGTCAAGGCGTAAACCTGCATCAGATATTCTGACACAGCTGAGAGCATCCATGCTCGATTTCAGTGTACTTCAACTTTCACATGTTGGTGCCATACCTTTCTTTGACCTAAACTTTCTCCAGACATACATACTGGATGAACCCAAAGGCCCTGATTGGAGAGCTCCAGTCTTTTCAATCCTTGTCGATGACCCTCAAAGCTCCCCAGGTTGTCTGCAGTGAGGATGCTCTGCCTCTGCCCTTGTTTCCATTCCTTGTCACATCCTCAATGCTGGAAATGGGGGAGTCCTTTGCAAGGGCATCCCCTTGCTCTGTCTGCAGTCCCTTAGACCGGAGTACCTCTCCCACCCATGTTACTATCAGAGTTCCACTCTCTGAATGAGAAGACTTGAATGGAATGGGAATATCTAAAAAGTTGAAATGAGAATTATCAAAATAACACAAATATTGAATAAGAATAATAAATATGAACAATTACATGTGCACAGGAGAATTGAAAAGGAAAGAGGAAAGGAAAGGCTCCTTCTATAATTAGAGTATTCTCTTTAGCTGTTGGGAGAGAACAACATGGTAAGTCATACTGCATTCTTTTCATTCCCTCTCAGGAGAAAAACTAAGCTTCCACTTCTTTTCAGTTCTTTTCTGAATGAAAACTTTTAATAGACTTTACACTGAAACAAATAGTTTGTCATTATCATAAAGAAAGTGTTATAATTGAAGATGAATTCTCTGTGATATGAAAAGTTGCCATCAGTGACAGGAAGCACCCGGTTTGCTTCTCAACTCTTAAGATGGCAAAACACTGACCTGCTAGTACCATGGATCAAATAGAAGAATAGAACTGACTGACTAGAAAATATTAGGAATTAAAGTTACTGAGCAATCTGAAGAAAACAACCAACTTTCTAGATATAATAATTACAAGATGTTTTCAAGTAATTTGCTTTTCTAATAATACAGCAGAATTAGAGCCCCAGAACTGCAAATGTTTCTACAGATGAGCTGAGACTGGAGTATTCCTGTAAGCAGTGTAATTTTTGCACATCTTAATTAGTTTACTTCACTCCCAGAAGGCTAGAAAGCATGTTGGATTAACAGTTTCTCTTTCTTGCAGGGACCCAGGGGAGAAAAGGGCATACGGGGTGAAATTGTAAGTTGAAACAAGTCTTGTGTTTTCATTTTTAGGCTCTTTTTTTTTTTTTTTTAATATTTCCATGTTACTTGGATGTACTTTTGAGTCTTCTGAATGCAGTGTACCAGGCAGTCCAGCTGAGTTCCTGGGAAGCCCTAGCCTGGAAAGCTGAGGCCATGAGCTGAAACCTGACCTTTTTCTGGGCAAGTTAGCTCCTGTAGGTACCCTGGTAGGGGTGTTCTGCCTGGGAATACAGTCCCTGATCATACAGATATCACATCTGTCCTGCTTCATAGTTAAACCAAAAAAATGCAATTTTCAAGGTTCAACATGATGTATGTTAAGAACCATGTTTGTGAGTCTGCCTGATCCTGTCTAAGGAGGGAGATAGAATATTGCATTAATTCTCTTACATTAATATTTAATTTATTTTAAAGTGCAGGAGCTACTAAAGCAGCGGATTAGTACTGACTGTACAAAAGGCCAGTGTCAATTTATCATATTTACTCCAAATAGCTATCAACTATCATTTTAGTCTTATGACATTATTGTATGTGACAGTTTTATAATAATCTGCTTTGCCAGTAACTGGCCAGTGTGATCTTGTGCCTGTTACTTTGCCTTTCATCTTACCCTACTCAGAAACATTTGTTTTCTCTTATCTTACTGTGTTTTGGCTTAAGGTCTGCCTATGCACAAAGACAGCCAGTTCTGACCTAATTGCCTTATGAAAGACTTCAGAAATAAATCAGCAATGCTGAAAATTGCTGTAAGAATTAAGGCTCAGAACTAAGCTTGCTGTAGATGTCTCAGGGAACTTTCTGCTTTTGTTCTAATGTTCTTGGGGCAATTTCTGTCTCGGAGTAGGAGTACCACCAAACTTTAGATTCATACTGCTGTTAACCCTTGTAATTACATGTTTCTCATATCCGTTCCTAAAGTTTATAAAAATTTATCAGGATAGAGCTAAAAATGCTCAGACACACACACACACACACACACACACACACACCCCAAAAGGCAAAATCCAAAACTGTGAACAAGAAACACTCGTATCCATAATCGGTGCTGGCATTTGACAACTGAATCATGAGTTCCTTCCTGAGACTGTCTTCAGAAGTATGTTTAATTTAAAATGATACACAGCAGCATTAGTTTAAGCCCTGTAGCCAGGGAAAGGTTTTATTTCCAACTATTTTCAGATACAGAGGAGAGAAAATGATTTTCATCCAGCTGTGTGTTCCAAGCTTTGAATTTATTCTTTTAAAATTGATATTGGCATTCTTCCTAGAATCTCGAAGGTTTTAACATTTCCCAAGGCAGTTCTACTGCTACTGTTTAACTTACAGTTTTTAGTGTGTCATGGGTATAGTGATCATTACTAGAAAGAAATGTCCTCTTTTCCACTGGAAAACATATACAGAATAGCAGGTCTTTGTGAAACTGCTACAGGGTCTGTCTGATCCAAATAACACTTTAAAAGAAAGTATTAGATATTATTCTAATTACAGTAAAATATATTTCACCAGGAATTTTAGGCTCTGTCACTGATGCGACAACTGTCTTGCCTTATTCTCAAATGCTGGCAGCTCTGCAAGCCTCCTGTGCTAGCAGATACAAGGCTAGCAAAGGGTTTTCTTAGTAACATCCCAATTGGTAGGACCCTAAATCCCTGGTGTTTTGTGGTTCCGAATTGCTCTCCTTTCTGTTGTTGCCTTTGGTCTAGCTTCAAGTTGTGCCAAGGGAGGTTCAGGTTAGATATTAGGAACAATTTCTACATGGAAAGAGTGGTGAAGCATTGGGACAGGCTGCCCAGGGAAGTGGTGAAGTCACCGTCCCTGGCAGTGTTCAAGGAACGTGCAGATGAGGCACTTGGAGACGTGGTTCAGCAGGCTGGGCGGTGATGGGTTTACAGTTGGATTCGATGATCTTGAAGCTCTTTTCCAACCATTATGATTCAGGTAGGATAACAGCACCCAGGCAAACTGTCAGGCATGTGATAGTCCTCGGGCAACAGTGGGAAGGTGTAGAGATGCTAGGGCAGTTGTGACAATCTGATTGTTTTTGTCATGGGATTCATCCCGCCTTATAAATTTTCACAGCATTCATTTTCTCAGTACCTAAATATTTTTATATCAAATGGGTTTCTGTGCAATTATCTTAAGCAGATTAATAAAATGTCCTGTTTGTAGCTTCAGTAAAATGTGAAATATAATGTTAAACAAGAATAGTTTAGAAATCCATTCCTTTGTCCTTAGCAGTTTGTCAAGAATAATTCTGTTGAAATCAGTGATTACATTAATAGAAAGATGATGGAAATCAGAAAATAATGTAAAACGTGCCCTATGTTTTTATACCACCTGAGATCTCACAACTCTCTAATTTGAATTATGAAATCCAATCAATACACTACAAAATCTTAATCTTGAAAATTAGTATGCACATGTTTTAGCTTTAAAAACGAGTGGTGCTGTGCTGTCTTTGAGATTGCTCATGTATTTCAAGTTAAGAATGTGTATCATTGCATGCAAGATCAAGGCTGTACAGCATCAGAAAAGATTAGAGTTTTGGCCTTTGAACTTCTGTACTACCAATCAAATTAAGTGATTAAGAAATTAAAAGACCATGCTAAAACTAATTACTTTATTCTTTGCTTTTGTTATTATGAACTGGAATTGCACTTTTCTCACTTAAATTCTAATATGATCAAAGGATAAATTAAGTAGATTTGTAAAAAAAAAAAAAAAAAAAAATCCTGTACATTCCATTGGAACATTCTGAAATTAACTTAATGCATGAAATTTGTAATTTAATATTGTTCTGATGTTCTGCAACAAAAAGAAAGAATATTTATAATGTCTCTGCAGGATTTTTTGACATACTCTGTGTAGTTTTGTTATTTTTGAAAGGTTTGTAAAGGTAATTGATATAGGTCTTTGAAGCTTTAATGCATTTAAGAAATGTAATATGCCCTAAAGAGTTTTACTGCAGTTAAAAAATAGTATTCAATATTTACCTTTTTCCACATGGCTTTTATTGGCAAGAAAACAGTGAATCAAGACAAATCAAATTCCTCCATTGCAAAATATCTTAAAAACATAGGAACAGTGTACTTGTGATATTACCAAAAATAAATAAATAAAGAACCAATTCTATGTCAGAAACTACTACAAACTTGAGCTGTCCTACTCCCAAGAATCCTGGAATTTTTTTAATTGTGACATATGCCAAGATGATTGAAATATTAAGTGAAGCATTCACTCATCTGAAAAATCTATTGGAATTTCTAAATCTTGGCATCCAGAACAAAGACACGTATTCATCAGAGAGCGGTGGTTACTCAGGGACAAACCGTTGAAGATATTCTGTGTTGCCCTGAGTTGGTAATTGTGTAGTCAAGTTTGGTGGGAAAAAAAATGACAAAATTGATCTTACACTGTCAAATTCACTTCTCACATTTGTTTCACATTCCTTTTCTTTTTATATCAAATATATTTCATTAAGCATGATCACAGAGTCTAGTAGTATATACTCAGGGGGCTGGAAGAGTTCTGCAGCAGCCTGACGGTATTTGAGCTCCTGATGCGATGACCTAAATGTGGATGTTGACTTTCTCAACTGTCATCCAATAGTAGAGCCCTGTGGAACCCAGTTGATCTGCATCAGCTGAGGTTGCTTTCTAAAGCAGTCACATGGATGTCATCTCTGCAAATTGATCTGTCTTTGGTTTTGTTATAATGATGAACAATAATAATGCCCATTTCATAGCAATAGGATTTCAAAAGAAATTTCAATTTTGGCAGTGGGCACACTCAAATGAGTGAAGAGATGCTTGTAACTTGCCACAAAATCCATAGCATTTCAGTGTTACTCTATGCTGAAATGAATTACTCTTTAATTCTTATTTCCCAACATTAATTGTTAATATCTTTATAAAATATCAGTGTTTGTTTACAAGATGGCTTAAAGTTTCTTGTGTACGTGGAAGAAACACAAATAAAGCTTCATCAGTTGAAAGGTGATGCCTATAGTTTATGCCATTAGTATCTTATTTAAATATCATTGGACCATATTTTTTAAAATCTGGAAATAGCTTCAGCTGTGACTGTCACCTATTCATATTGCAGAGCATGTATAGCGTGGCACTCAGCCTCAGCGCTCATTTGCAGTCCCTCAGCACAGCCTTGCTGCTGTAGATCTGGTGAAAGGTTTTAAATAATGGCCCCCACTTTTTTTTTTTTTTTTTTTTAAATTTAAATATATGTGATTTATGTGTTCTTGTTACGGTGGCAGCTTGAAGCACAGCCTTGAGATCAGCACTTGTTGCATGTAGAAATACACGCATCTCATTGTGAAATCTCCTATAAAGAATACTACATTAAGTGATTTACATCTTGATATTTCTTCTGAATAGATCAATTTAGAACATTTGTTAGCATGCTTGTTGTTTCTCTACTGGTCTAGACTTAGAGGCAAGAGTGCTTTTGCTGGAACAGTTTATTGTACTTGAAAATTGGTATAAGCAATAGCAATACTGCTAAAAAAATTTGGCTTAAACTCAGTTATGCTAAAACATTTTACTAATGCATAATACAGGTGTTGCCTGCATTATGTATCCTCTTCCTCCTCTTTCATTGATATTAAGCTGCTGATACCTTTTCTCCTTTTTTGCAATGTCCTTGCTATTGTTTATGTTACAGCAGCTCCTAGAGGCTTTGAATATATAGTGACTCAGGAACATAATGTAGAAAAAAAGCACAAGTATCACCGCATATATGCGTAAATGTATTCTTAATTTGAATCGTTGGTCGTGGATAATTCAGAGGAGGAGATGGTCTTTGTGAGGGTCTGTACCTGACCCCTAGACAGCTCTCTGTTTCCTTTCATGCTTTAGATTTGAGACTGTGTGTTTTAGGCATTATGAGCTGGAGGAAAGCTTCTCCTCCTCTTCCTTCTCTTCCTACTGCATCATCCTACAGCGTAAAATTATGTTCCTTAAGGTTAGGAATAAGGGCATAATTTAAATAATGTAAAAGAAATGTGCGGTATCACTGCTAAACAATGAACATTATGTATTTGGGCTGAAGGGTGACCCTGCATTAAGAGGTAATAAATGCTTAGCAGATATTCATGCAGGCAGTTTTTTATTACTAGCTGTAAATGTTTTTCTGATGCCTCTATGACCTTTCATACAACATAGTTATTCATATTTATAATACATAATATTGGCACACTATGAATTAATACTCTGTATATGGCTTCTGATGTGCCTTAACATCAAAAATAATTGGATAAACAACTTTTGATGTTCAACCCAACCAACACTTCTCGCAGCAATGTTTTCACATTAACAGAACATGGTACTTTTAAGAACAGCAACTAATAATCAACAGTTTTACTAAGACCTGTGTCACACACTTTTTTGCTCCATTGTACACATGAGCGTTTGTTGATTTTTTAGAAATGGAGAAGCAGAGACATTCACCTTTAATTGTTGCATTTTATCTCTGTTTCTTTCAGGGCCCTCAGGGACCTCAGGGCCAGCCAGGGCCACCTGTAAGTGCATAAAAAACGTGCGTAGTTTTCCGCTGTGAGAGTATCATGTGCAAATGCGATGCACCTAAAACCTGCTTTCTCCAATTTTCTAGGGACCGCCAGGACCACCAGGACCAAGAGTAAGTTCCCTGAGAACACTGCAGTATGGCCCTTTTTGCTGGGAGTGATCTTCTCCAGATGCGTTGCCTGTTTAGTCACCGTATGGGAAAAGCAGATACGTTTCCCTATGGCCTCCATCACTGCACTAACAGCTTTTGAATGTTTCGTCTTACACCAGCACTTCCGTTCTACAATGCTGTTGAAACTTTAGTAGGCAAAGCTCACCTTTGACATGGCTTAGAGCTGTCTCACTGTAAAAAAATGGTTTGTTTTCTGTTGGAACGATTCTGCATTTGAACAATCTGAAAGAAAGCACCAGGAAAATCCTGTAGTATCTCTGGCCCAGATGATCTCCCTATACATATCCAACTGGATTGTTCTCTTCTAAGGGATTGTGCCAGTTACTAGGACAGGGTCAATATCTGAAGGATCCAAAAAGCTGGGGTGGTATCCTAAGAACAGGCTCCAACAGAGAACAATCCTAAGACCTGCTTCATATGAGTGGATTATCCTTTAAAAAAAGGAACTTGGAGTTCCTTGTAGAGGAACTGTAGAGAGAGATGTAGTGTATACACCTCTCAAACAGTGCAGGGAATGGAGATAACAAGGGAACTGGTTTCCTCCTGAGGCTGGCTCACGCAGACCAGGGGGGCTGGCGCTCACTCACCCTCCACTCAGACACCCACCACACGTTTCTTTCTCTGCTGGGCAAGTGAGCCATGGCCTTTTCTTCAGGAAAGGAGCTTTCAGCTGGCGAGAGACCTGAGACCACAAGTGAGACGAGCACATGTGGTCCAAGTTGTTTTTGTACAGGTACCATGTTCTTTGTTGTGCCTTTTCTGGAAAGGAATAAAACACTGATTTCAATCATTTTTCTTAACTATACAGATTAAACAGGTGGAGGGAATAGCTGGTGCACTAGTCTGTTACTATTCTAGCATCGTATTTTTTGCTTCTAGGAGTATGATCGTTAAATTTTGTGTGTGGAGGGGGAAGTGTTAATAGAAAGGTAATATGCTATTTCTGTGTGTATGCTTGCTTTCTTTGGAAATGGAAGAGAGGATCCCGTTTCAAAGGTATGTGTTTACATAGATATCCCTCCCCCACCCCAAAATAACGAGCATATCATCTATATGTGTCTACAGCAGTGCACAAACAGTTTGCTACCTGTATCTTAGGTTATTTCTGTTGATCTTATGTTCTGGTTTTCATTTTTTCCAGAAACAAGTGGACATCAATGCTGCTGTTCAAGCCTTGATCCAGTCAAATGCTGCACTGCAGATGGAGGTAATGTATTTCACTATATTTATATTGGCACAGAGGGTATATAGTTATAAAATGTTTTTTAAAGACCAGAATGAGGCCTCTTTACGAAGACTTTATTTAGGATTAGTCATGGATTGCAGGCAATCACTATAGAATATAATTAAATATAGCAAGATATATAGGATGCAATCTAAACAAAGAGATAGTCTAAGACCAGATTTCATTGTTCAGAATCTGAGACTGCTGAGTATACTTGAAAAATGCACTAATTTTTTCCTTTTTTCTTTTTTTTCCTGTATCCATATTTCTACATCAACATATCATAATGATGCAATTGCATGATCTTAACCCATCTGTAACTTCATTATACTGATATTTTAATAAAATATACTAATTTGTTTATTGGAATATATCTTATTCTTACCTTATTTTATATGGCTGATTGCATGCATCATAAACACTTTGCTTCTATCTGGATCTTCAATGGCCATTTGATTTTTACTGCATGCGCTGCTGTTGTGATATTTTTTGTGATAACACAATTACTAATGGCCCCTGGCAGAGATACCAGAATACTGAAGTAACTTTACTAGATCACAGTACAGAGATATTCAGAACACTGCACTACCTTAGCAATTTGCTGCACAGCATCAAGAACCCTCTTGGCACTCGGGATAATCCAGCCCGCATCTGCAGGGATTTGCTTAACTGTGAAAGGAAAGTGTCGGATGGTAAGTGTCTGCTTTCGTAAAAGCTGAAACATAGCTAGGCTTTGAAATGTCTTGTTTCAGAATGTTACTTTCCACTTCAATTGTAATGGGTATGGGTTTTTTATTATATTGTGTTGAAGCAAGTACAGCCATCTTTATCTTTAAGATGCAAACTCTGGATTTTAGAGGGGAAATGATGTTACTAACTAATATTCATACCCTTGTTTGAATTTGATTTAACCACATCATCTGCCATGATTTTGTGTGGATCAGATTCTCGATTTCTAATTAGAAAAGTGCCTGCCATTGTCAGTTACATTGACAACTGTTGGTTGGTCTCCAAGGAGACTCTGAATGAATGTTTCAAATTATTGTTAAAATGTTTAGCAATTTTGCTTAGATATAAATTATATTCTGAATGTTTAAGAATGTAATAAATATATGTAAGTATCCCTATTATCAAGTGTTAACATTAAACAAGCTAATGAGAAAATAGGAAATGACTTTAGACATTACAAGGAAATAAATGGCTGTTCCTTGGCATATGTCATGACTAATCAATGAAGACTATAGTAAAGATGAGCCAAGCCCTCATTAAGACTTCACTGCTTAATGCATCTCAGTCCTTCAGGGCCTCCAAGGTCACTGACCCCGTCTCCACTTTACAGAGGATTGCACATGCTCATGCAGACTGTAGAGCAGAGGCTCACCTACCTTTAACCCTAAATTAAAGGGAGCTACATTTTGCTATAATTTAGATATACCTTATTTGTCCTGTTTTCCTTGTGGACCAAATTAGCTGTTTCACAGTGGGGAATATTCCTTATTAACATCACAAGAATTTGTGGAATAGAAGTGTCTTGTAGAAAGAAGAGTAAGAAAGGATTTTCAAGATAACTGTGAGAACAACAGATTTTGCATCAAAGTCTTTGCATACGTAGCCAGTACTGGATGGCTGTGACGATTTTGCTCATTGTCTACATTGCAGTGGTGGAAACATTTTCTTGTTTCTTCCATTCCCAGTGAAGCTGTAGTAACAATATATCTGATACTTGCCAGAAAGTAAATAAGTAAATAGCTTAGTAACAACTGTATATATATATATTTTTATCTGGGGTTATATACTAATAGGAAAATACTGGATTGACCCAAATATTGGATGTCCTTCTGATGCCATTGAAGTCTTCTGCAACTTCACTGCAGGTGGTCAGACGTGTTTATCACCAATGTCTGTGACAAAGGTATAAATTGCTGCTTGCCATGCCACAACCTTGAACAAATGAATGCTTGTTTATTTAACTTACAATATAAGATGTTAGGTTTCAGTTGGTTTCTTTTATGTTTATCTCTGTGGGATAGCATGTCAGTATATATTCCACTATGGAAATTACAGAATAGTGGAGACAACGTATATTAGTTTTGACTAATTTGAGCATTAGATGTTTGTTTACTTACCTTCCATGCTGTTAGAGCTCTTCTTTTTCCTTTGCTTTATAATTTTCTGTATAAGATATAAACAAGCCAGAAATTCTCCTAAGCTACATTAGTAATTGAGTATAGAGATGCTGAGATTGCTAAACTAACTAGCAAAATAATTTTCAGCACTTTTAGATACTGATAAATGCCTTGTCAGGAGGAAAAGGTTTTCTTTTATGTCACATAGGGATCTTTCAAATTTAAGAATGTGAGAGTGCTTTACGTTATCACTGTTGCTCCTCAGGATAAGCAGATATGTAAAATTCCACAAAAAATAAAGTATCTATTCCTAGTGGTCCTAATCCACAGGGATATGGGTTATGTGAGTAGGATCTGATCTTGCAGGAATTCTTCTTTGGAGTAACTAGAAGAACTTTAGACTTGCTGTTTAAAATATGCTTATAAACTTCAGGTTATTAATGGGATCAAGGTATTGTTTAAGGACAGCAAATGTTGTGAGTACAGATAGAAGGCTGTTGCTGAAACCACCTTTGTTTGAAAAACACAATGATTTGTTTCAGTTTGTGTATTTACAGAGTAATGGTATCTGCCCAGCTGTGTCCCAGCAAGTTTGTGAGCATTAGCAAATGTTTATATTTAGACTTTGAAAATGTTCTATCAAAGTTTCTGTGTTTGTAGTATTCAGTACCTCCTCAAAGGAATAAATCATGCTCTTTGGCATTGATCATAGTATATAAACATGTGTCCGTGCTCCCATGCCTAGACACTGCTCATGTAACTGTGTGTCACTTCATGTTGCTGTGGCCAGCCAGCATAGTCCAGCTGCAAGTCTAATGATGCTTTTCTTGTGGAACTTAGCTGGAGTTTGGCGTTGGAAAGGTGCAGATGAACTTTCTTCATTTACTGAGCTCCGAAGCAACCCACAGCATCACAGTCCACTGTCTGAACACGCCGGTGTGGGGACTGAATGAGGCAGGTGGCCAGAAAATGTCCATTAGCTTCAAGGGATGGAATGGTCAAATGTTTAAAGCAAATACGCTACTTGAACCAAAGGTGCTTACGGATGAATGCATGGTAAATACTTTTTAGCATTATTAAGCCCGTAACGGAATCAGTGCTTAATAATTATTAACATTCTACAAATAAGCAAGCTTTGAGGATATATATTTTTCCTAGCGTTGTAATGATAGCTTAGATTTTCTTGCTTGGAAGTTTACTACTTGCGTGGTTCTGTCTATGTGTCTATATGCAAACCTTTGATATGAAATTCAACATCTGTCCAAATGCAAAACCAATTACAGTAATGGAGGCATTCGTGCTTGCTGTTAGCATTGGATTCCCTGTAGTTACAGATAACTACAAAGGGAGAAGAGAGAGCTTAGAACAGATCTAAGGAGGTGCTCCTGGGAATTTCAGGAGCAGTTTTCTCGGAATGAAAATTCAGTCTTCAGCAGGAATTCTGCTGAGGTTATCCAGCACAAAATCTTAGGTGTACACAGACTAGAAGTTTTTTTTGACAACTAAATATCATTAAATTCACCGACTCTCTCAGTTGCTTAGTTATTTAGTAAAAGAATGATGGTCAGAAACTGACTCTTTGGCTAATTAAATTTTTAAGTCATATTTTGGATTTTGTAAAAATTGGAAGAACAGATAACGATTATTAGATTACTAACTATGATTATCAAGATAAGGTAAAATCATTACCATATCTTCCATATTTTCTTACCATATCAAATAATTTTGGTCAAACACTGACAAAAATAGCAGCTGAGCATCTTAGACTTATAGTATTTTATAGCTCTTGTCATTTACAGAGACAGAAGGTGTGAGAGAGTACAGTCTGATCCCTTATCGATACAAAAGTGATTTTAAATCTTAAAATAGAAAGTGGATTTACAGAGGCACTCAGAAGCTGCTTTGCTTCTGTCTCTTATTACCACACACTAAGGAAATGGTCTAATCGTAGGTGTGGCTGCTGAAGCCCCCACCTCCCCACTCTTGTTTGGGGCTTATTTTGTACCTGAGGAATGTTTCAGTGTACCCCTCTGGCTCCTTTAGGACGGTTTCAGTTTGTGTTTTGAGGTTCGTCTCTGACACCAAGTTGCTGTTCTGCCTGTGTTGCAGATCCAGGACGGCAGCTGGCACAAGACTCAGTTCTCTTTTCACGCTCAGGACACTAGTCAGCTCCCGGTCGTTCAGATTCACATGCTCTCTCATCTCAAACCAGGGCAACAGCACTTCGTAGAAAGTGGCTCAGTGTGCTTCCTTTAAGGCTCCTATGCTGGTTTTTACATCACTATGGAGTTGTTGCATCGATTGAACATTACAGACACCATCACCGCTATGAACCTGAAGAATTATTTCAAACAGAATAGGTTAAAGAACCTCAGGAAGTAAAAGACTTCCTCCTACGGAGAAATGGCATTTAAAAATATAAAGAAACAAACAAACAAAAACAACAAAAAAGACTTCAACAACTTCGATGAAGTATTTAATTTTTTTTATATTGGTTGGTGCTTTCTTGTATAATTTCCTGGAACTGAGAATTAAATATCTGCCCACGGCAGTCTTCAGGACCTCTGATGTTGTAGTAACGCAAGAGCACTGCAAGCAACACCCGAGGAGAGCTGGAGACACGCAGTCCTGCGGAACAGTACCGGCTAGGGCTCCGAAATGTGCAATAGCTTGTGTTTGAAACGTGAATTATGCCACAGTACAATACATCTTCTTTAGCGCAAAGTTGTATTATAGTCCTGGGTGGACACACACATCTTAACAGATGGCACACTACCTCTTACGTGTTTCTGTCCGTGTTGCCTTGGTGCTCTTCATAACACAAGGTGCTTGTGGCCTTAGCGGAGATGATCTGAGTCCCTTTTTGTCTTTCAGACTGTATGTGCTGGTTACATCGAGATACGTTTCTGCCGTAAAGGTACTTATTATAAATTGTTGGTCACCTACTTTGTTACAACTAAAGCATTATTTATGTGGATTTCCTGCTTAAAGTATTTTTGTGTGCTGTTGTGGAAGCGGTATATGCGGCAGAGCATTGTATATGATGCATATAGTCAGAAGAGCTAGCTTTGTAGGCATTGTAAAAAAACGTTGTAGAAGAGCCACCTTTTGTAGTTTTGAGCTTTAGACTCTGTATTACAGTTAACTTTTTTGAATGCCAAAGGCATCTTAAGATGATACAGTGTGTATATATTTTGTACCTTGTTCAAAGTTTTACTACAGCATGTCTTTGGAATGGCTGCTGATAAATTATAATCATTTTATCAACTTAGAAATTCCTTTGTTTAACAATATTACTAGACAATTTTGATTTTCTTAAATTAGGCCTACAATGCCTTAAAAAAAAATCAGGAAATGCACTCTTTATGCCGCTATGTATTTTCAATCCAAACTTTACTCCATTGCATATGACATGATGCCAAACCGTACTGGGGAGCAGGGAGCTGTTCGAACATTTTGACCCTTTTGTACCAAACTGTAATAAAATGAGCTTTAAAACTAAAAATTTGTCTTTGATTATTCTGCTTCCTAGTGTATAGTCTGAGCTCAGGGCCGGGCGCGTTCCTGGGCCCAGGAGGTTTGGGACAAGGACTCTGTTTACGAGGCAGCAGGCCTGCACTTCTCCTTTTGCCTCCTGCCCTGAGAATCAGTTTTGTTCTTGCTGGGAAAATTTAGCAAAAGAGAAAGCAAGGTTGTAAATGCACTGCTTATATTTCTTACTGTAATTTTTGCATTTTCATGGCCATCAGTGTCACTTCATAAGCACTCCTAGTTTGGTTTGGGAGCTGATGTTGTGATAAACAGATTTATTTTAGCAAGAATGTCACGTTTTGGAAAATGTTCTGCTCTGTATGTTGCACTGTTCTTTTAAAGCACAAGTTTAGAGCTTGCTGACAGCTCGTTTAGTGCGTCTCAAAACTCATCCCTGAACGACAGAGGCCGGAGCAGGCCCGGTGTCCCCCCGCCTTCCCGAGGCCGGGGTCGCTCCGCGCCGCCAGGGGGCGCCGCCGCCGCCGCCCGGCCCCGTCGGGCCTCGCGCGCCGGAGGCGCCGCCCCGCCCTGCCCGCGCCGTCATGGAGGCCGCGGCGGGCGCGGCGAGGCCGCGCGGCCCGCGGAAGATGGCCCTGCGCAGGTAGGGGCTGCGGGCCGCCGGGACCGGCGCGTCTCCGCACGCGATGGTCGGGCCGCGGTCCCGCCGGAGCCGCGGGCGCGGCGGCCACGCCGGACCTCGAGCCTCCCCCGGGCGGTGCCGGTGGCTCCCCGCCGGTCCCGGGCCGGCGCGGGGGGCGCCGCCTCCCGCCTCGCTGCCCTGGGCGCCGCGAGCGGAGCTTGCGGGGGCTGGAGGGCCCTGCGCCCTTTCCAGCCGCAGCAGTTTTCGGCCCGCAGGGCGGCAAAGCCGCCCCGGGAGGCTCCCAGCTGCAGCTCTGTGCAGCCCCGCGGCCGCCCTGCTTCCTCGCGAAGCGGGCTGCAGCGCTGGGCCCCGGCGTGACCGAGGGCAGGGGAGCCCCGGCGCACGGTGGGCGCCAGGAGGAACCTCCGCCGGCCCCGCGCGCCGCTTCCCGCCGTGCTGCCAGGCCCGGGCACTGCAGAGATGGTCCCGCGGCTGCTGCGTTTCCCCTTGCTGCTTTGGTGCCGGTTCTGAGGCACCTGGCAGGGGGCAGGAGCCTCCGAAGCTTCCTGGAGACGTAATGATTTCCTTCCTTCAGGTGCGAGACCTGTGGTGAAGAGGAAGCCAAGTACCGATGCCCACGATGCATGAAATATTCCTGCAGGTATTTATGATCTGAATTAACTTTTTTCTTTGTCTTTGTTTTTATGCTGCTCAACCTGACTTGTTAATATTTTGTTTGTGTGTCATTTCAGTTTGTTGTGTGTAAAGAAGCATAAGCTTACACTGAACTGTAATGGAGTCAGGGATAAAACAGCATTTGTTTCAGTAAATGAGTTTACTGACTTGAACCTTCTAAGTGGTAAGATTATTCTTTGTGCTTTTTAAAATTCACCCTTTTTAATGGGTTGGCACTAATTTTTTTCTGTTCTTTTATCTTCAGATTACCGTTTCCTGGAAGATGTAGGAAGGACAGCTGATGCTGCTGCTCGAGATGTTTCTGTGCACAGGCCAACAACAAATAAATTTGTAAGTTTTAGGTTAGGAACTTAGTTGGTTGGAAATGAGGTTCAGTTTCTTCGAATTTCCACTGAGACAGTCACCATCCAGGCTTCAGAGTTCATGAGTCTCCTCCGAAGGCATGAGTGACTCGGACATCTAGGGACAGAAATCGAAAGAAGTCTGTAGCTTTATGTAAGAATTAGTAATGTTGGCTACATCTAATGCTTAGAAGAATAAACTGATAAAAGTGTATGCTCTTAAAATAATTGATATGACCGTTCTTGCTGTTTGATGGCAGGTGTGTGTTAAGAAATCCTGACTCATTCCTTCCACCTTCACATTTTCTTTAAGAAAAGTATTCCCATGTAAGTAGTGGGTGTTAGTTGCCTATAAATTATTGCATGCTTTGACACGTATGAAAGGAGGGCAAGTAGAGCTCTGTAATGAGTAAATGATTCATTCATAATGGGACAAAGAAGTAAAAGCCAACCTGCTGCGGATAGGAAGGGATTTGATTGAAACTCTTCAGATTGTTTGAGTCATTAATGAGACGATGTTTCCTAAAAATCCTTTGACAAAAACTGGGAAGAACAAGATGAGGAAGGGGAGGAAAAAAAATCCACTCTAACGTATTTTAACTCATTGATAAGTCATAAAAACTCGTTGATATGTCCAAAAAAGAAAGTTGTTTTCCAGGCTCTGAGGGCATGTAAATGTAGCATTAAAGTGTTCATCTGGAGAGAATTCATGCTGTTGTTTTACTACAAAATAAATTCGCAGGGCTTCAACTTTTTCTTAGGCTGGAGTCACGCGCTGTGTCTGTGTGTTCTTGATCATAGGGATATTGTAAGAATACATGCACTGAAGCTGATGAGATGCCATGTAAGGTAGCAGCTTTTAGCATTAGGTAGTAGGCACCTTTATAGACTTCTATCCTTAATGCCACCTCCAAATCCTATTTTGTCAGAGTGGATGAGATGGTGCTTGTCCATCCCTTTTGCTGACTGGGTTATAGCCCTAAAACAGCTCCATGGGTGGTGGTGCATCCACAGGGGCTGCGTGTGTCTTTCATGGTATGCCTAAGTTCAAAAAAAAAGAGCTCGGATGTGGTGTTTTTTAAGCCTGGGAAAACTTCACCTCAGAATATCTGACATAATTTCCTTTGTTAACGTTTTTTCATCATGATTTAAAAAAAAGTAAAAGGCCACACTAAATGTGGCCTTCTCTATAGCTTCTCCAAAGTTCCCTTCATTACTCATTACTTCATTACTCATTTTTGTTTAATTTTAACTTTTGATTACATTGTTAATGTTCAATAATGTTGTTTTTATTTTTCGTTAGATAAATTACTTGAGAAATAGAGCTCGGAGGCATAATATCAACCTGAAAACTCTTCCCATTGGATTTACAAAAAGAAAAGAAAATTCAACCATCTTCAATAAGAAGTGAGTCCCTGGCTAGCTGCGGTCAGCAATATTTTGTTGTCACTGAGCACGTCGTGATGAGGGTCTGAATTCGTCCCAGGGCGGATCTGGGCGGCCTTGAGGCTCCGGCCGCCAGGTGTCGCTCCCTGACAAAGTGACGACAGAGGTGGGGAAGCTGCTGCCGACGCTCCTGCGCCTTTTCCTTTGAGAAAGCATCATTTCTTGTTTTTGCAGATACCTTATTCTTGGCAGAACATAAGGCGTAAAAGAAGTTTAGAAATGTGACTTTTTAAAGCACATACTTTACCAGTTCTAGCTACCAGAGAAAAAAAACATGGAAAAACCCATAGGAGGAAAGGGAATCTGGGATATTTTCTCCTCCCTTTGCCCCAGATTTATGCATACATGAGGCTTTCTTCTTTCCTTAGGAAAGACCAGAGGATAGCCCCAAGCCTTGCTGGTGCTGCCAAGGAAGCAGAGGTTGTCTGCCTCTGTGGTGACTTTTTTTTTTTTTTCTTGGCTTTGTACCCTATTCTTTATAGATACTTTAGCAGCATAAGCCTAGCACAAGGTATCTGAAGCTTTGAGGTGAGCTTAACTTTTCTGGAAAATCTCCGAAATGTCATGGATACCTGGCACAACACAAACATCCCTAGGAATACAGAGTAAAAGAGGAGTCTCAAAGAGTTAGAGCAAGTGTAAAGAGCCCAGACATTCTTGCAATAGAACAGAATAGAACAGGCAAAAAGAGTTTTTGGTCCTTCTTGGTAGGATTCTGGGCATAGTACAATCCTGTGTGACAAAAATTTGCCTTGACATAGCATGTTTTTCAGGTTTTGTTCTCTGGAAAATCTTTTTAGAGTACGTAGTGAAACAGAGCTTTTATTTGGAGTGAATTAATCTTTGAGCGGATTAAGCATTCACATGTTGTTTTTTCTAACAGAAGCAGATTTTAATCCTAAGTGAATGGGGTAAGGAAGGTGACTTATTGGCAAATAGTCAAGGAAGTATTTTACTGCCTGGGAAAATACCTTTTTTTCTCAATAAAAACAGTCCTTTCTTGAAAGTGTTAGCCTATAAGGGACTTTCAGGTCTCATCATAAAGGACTTGGTCATATTTTCCATTTGTAAGAGGACAGGAAGGTAACCATCTGTTTCCTGCAATGTAGTTCAAGGCTATAGAATTTGTTCTGTGGTTACTGCAAAATGTAGGTGCTTAAAAATGGAGTAAAACATCACTGTAATACATAGTTTCCTCTAGAAAGGAGGAAAAAAAAAGAAAAAAGCCTGTTCTGAATTATTGCAGTACTTAACCTATAGTGAAATAAGTCATATTGCAGCTAAAAAGCTGAAATTTTATACGTCCTTTAGGGCAGAAAAGAAGCTTAGTCAGTGATAGTGTTAGAACTTCTTCCTGCTAAAAGGTTATTTCTTTAAGTTCTAAAATCCCAGTGTTTCCTTACATTGTGTTGATGTTTACTAAATGTCGAAAGGAGACAGGTCAACAGTAGACTCAGTAACAGGTCAAAAGTAGAAGTTATAACACCTTGAAAAATCAGGTTCTTGAGATATGTTTGGTTGGGGGAGCTGTCCCATTCTTTTCCTTAAGATTGATAGATGCTGCCTTTGCTGGGATCAGTCATTTTGTTATGATCCCTCAGATGGTTTCTGTGCTAAACATTATCAAAATTACTGTGCTGTAGGGTGAGCTGTTCTGAGCTGACTCAGGGAAGAGTTTGGCTCTCAGGTCAGATGCAGGTTCATCATTTGAAATGAGGTGCCACTTTACACATTAAGAGTAGCATTTTTATGTGATTTGGCTGATAAAGGATAAGCAGTAACCACCAAACTCCCTGCACCTTCCTGTTTTCAGGTTTATGCTTTTGCATAAGACAAGTAGAAGAAACAATCCTTGCTACAATATGCCTTTGTTCCTTTTATTAAAAGGGAAATATAACCTGAATATAGCAGGAAGTCCCTTTTCCCTTTTTTGTCTTCCAGGGGCACTTTTCAGCTGGATAAACTCTGAACCAGCTCACCGCAAAGCTTAAGCTACCAGACTTAACAGCTTAAACCGGTCCGAGTACAGACTGTTGCAATTCTGTTTCCTCTTGTGCTAATGCTGTTGCTCGTGCAGTGTGGACTGAATTCACTGGTTTAGATAAAAGCTAAGCACCTTTACTTTTAAGTTGACACGTTTTTCCTTCTTTTGTTATGTGGGTGCCCGAGGAATCAAACCTTAGGTTTGACTGAAACACAGCTACACTATTAACCGTTCGGCACTTATCCCACAGGACTCCATGACACCCATTAGCCCTTTAACTGTAATACTTGCCAAAAAGTTAAGCTTTATACAAGGGAGCACTTTGCAGTGCCCAGGCTCTGGTGTGCCTGCCCTTCTGCACAGCTGAGTCCCTGTGCCTGCTTTTTGCCAGTGAGGATTTGTGGAGTGACTGCTCTGGAGATGGGAAGCTGCTCCACATATGTGCGCAGAAAGCTGGGAACAGTCATTCCTGATGTCCTCTTCACACTCTCCGTGTGAGCCAAGCCGTTAGGCCGCACAAGGCAGGAATGAGAGTAATCCAAGAGTAGGAAGTACAAGATGTATTCTTGTGTCATCCCCTGCCCTGCCAGCCCTGGAGGACAGATCAGGGGTTGTTTGGATGAATTAACCAGACTCTTCATTTCCTGGTTTCGGTTAGTTTGTTTGCTACATCCAGTGTTGTGAAAGCATACGTGCCAATGCTAGGTAACACTAGGTTTGGACTAATTTGTCATCTTGGGAATGTAGCAAATTAATGGGGGAGCAAATAGAAAATGGAGTCTAAGTCCAGTTTATAGTGAGCTCTTACCAAGGAGACATCAGATTTAGAGGTGATGCTTAAGATGTTTATGTTTATTCCCAATGTTTTTGGAGCGTGGTTTCAAACACATTGCCTGTGATATCCCATTTCCCGGTGCAGCTGATAGTTCCCCTCCTGGAAGCAGGCTGCTGTGGATTTGGGATGCTCTGCCGGCACAGGGAGCTTTTGGGAAGGGGTGGCAGGTTGGGATGAGATTGAGGAGCACCTGGGAGCGGGATGAGAGGGACTCATTCCCTTTATCTCTGGTCTTCGGTTTAATACTGAACACAAAATATAGTATGGGGGCCTAGGAGCAGCATTGTATCAATGATCACTAGCATTATGGAGGTTACTTCAAGGAGCACTTAAAAGCCCCAAACAAATCTTTATCTTCAACTAGATTAAAATAATTTAAATAAATCAAGTGTTGCTGATATTTAGTATCTACCCAGAAGTTTTGAGCTGTATTTTGTGCTAATGTTACATTGTTAGACCTATTAAATCTAGAAGAGTGGGGTCAGCAGCTGTTCAGAGAATGAGCGCTTGCTCTGGAGCTGGAACCTTTTTAACAGCTGAAATGTTTAACTCTCATAGTGAAATTGTGGAAACTTGCAGAATATAAACAGGACAGGAGTTTCATTCTTTTAAGATAACTATGGTTTGGGTGACTCGGCCTTGACAGTGTCCCTTTGATTTATGCAGGACTCTCAGTTCAACTCCAACATGTTTAATTATTGCAACACATACGGTTAGTAAGCCCTCCTGCTGCTGGGAGGCCCCTTGATAGAAGACTATAAGTGTTACAAGGGAAGTGCACTTCAATTTCTTCATGGATTCTCTTGCTGTTTACTGTAACTAAGAAACACTTTAGCTCTCAGTAGAAATAATTTGGTTTTACTGTTTATCCATCAAATTTTAGTTAGGAATTAGTTTAATGAAGCTTCAGCTAAGTGGGGGCATCCTCTTTTGTGTGCTGTTCATGGAAGCTGCAAAACTAATTATGTGCTGTGGCTGTGGGCTTATTTATGAAATCAAACCACTATGTGTTCTCGTGTATTAATGGGGTTTTTTGTTTTCACAAGAGAATCTAGTCAGTTGCTGAATATTCATTGATTAAAAAAGTTAAGAAAGGCAATATTACTCAAAGGAGTAGATACTGAGTGTGCTGTATTTCACTTAAAATTCGGTGCACCAGATAAGAGTTGTAGGTGTTTTCAAAGTTGGAGGATAATAGTCCTTCATTAAACTTCTCTGTTTCCTGTTATTTCAAAATAACATAAAAAATACTACAGTATTTGTCTATGCTTTGATGTAAGGTAATCTCATGCACTTTTTTTTGTAAAACTCTTTTTTTAGAGAGTTAGTTGCTAAGTAGAAGCAAAATGCTCAGTGAATAACTGTCTTTCGCAGGCTGACCCTAAGTATTTTTGTAAAGCCAGAATTGCAGTTGGTATCTTACAGTGTGGTGAGTTTAGAACTTTGAGTCAGATTCTTCATTAAAAAAAATACATAGAAATATAAGGACTTCTGCAGCAATCTAGGCAAAATTGTATTAAAGGAAACCTAGATCAGAAAGTTAAGCTTTAAGTTATATTCCATAAATGTTTTGAGAAACAGGCAGTCATAAATCCTTCTAAAATTCCTCCAAGGAACTTAACCGGCATCTTCTGGTCCCTGAATCCTTTGTCCATCTCTCCTTTACTTCCTAGCAGCTGTACTGCCTGCACCCACAGCACCTGGAGCACACAGCACCTGAGTGTTGCATTAACTGTAAAAGACAGTGAGAATCTCGGCAGTTCTTCGGAAAACCAGCCGAAGTTGACAGCTGCTATATATGTTTCTGCTACCTTTGCAGCATGAAAAATATTTTCAGTTGTTGCTGTCAAAAATTGAAAAAGCTTATGTGGAGCTCTGCGAAGTGGCTGGTGAAGAAAAGAGAAACAAATACTGAAAATACTGAGGGGTGGAATTTTAGGAGAAATAAAAGGGAAATAGATACTTTGATTTAGAAGAACAGTAATGGTAAAACAGTCTGTTCGGTTTAGATCATAATTTGTAGCTACATCTCATGTGGGAGAAGAGGCCCTTGGCTTCTCTTTCTCCTTCTAACTGGCTTCCATGCTTCTGAAGTAGCCAAAATGGGATGTGAAGCCAGGCGGTGCAGGGATGGGCTGCGATGCTGCTTTTAGTGACATCAGTGATGTGCTGTAGCTCTCCCAGATCTGTGCTCTGTGGTAGCTTTGTAGTCAGTGCCTTGGTATCCGAGAAAACCATGGAGTGGCATTCCATGGCGGCTTAACGGCGTGGAACGCTTTAAGCTCCGAGCCGTTACTCAACTTGGGATGACTTACTCAATTAAGCCTTTTCATGTAGAAAATGAACATAGGACATGTCAATTATAGTTGAAGGAAATACTACCCTAGTGAGCCATAATGGAAAATGAAGTCAGTGAAATCTGGAGCCAGGATATCTAATTTTAATCTGAACTTTTTGTGAAGCAACTTTTAACATCTACAGTTGACATCAAGTTCTCTAATTGTGCAGATATCACTGATGGTGAGGAGTGCTTTGCTGCAATAATAGGCATCCAGCAGATTGTTACAAATCTTCACTACTTAGAGAAACTCATTTTATGTAAGTCTTGCTGTTTTTCAAGACTCTATTTTACAGTGGAACATATGAGGCTATGAGTTTTAAGTTTCTTTATTCCTTGCATTTTTCTGCACAGTTCTTATTTTATCTTAGCTCTTTCTCTCTACTATTTGCTTTCAGACAAGAACACTTAGAAATGAAATAAATAAACCCAATTTACTTATTAATGTGATGGAAAAACCAACACTTTGGATTTTCTGAAGTGTTAACATTTTGACAAGAAATGACATTTTTATGACATTGCATCTTCAAACTTCCCTGATTTGTAGCCTTTTCCAAGCACTAATCCATAGGCTACGTTGTGCCTGGTAGGGATAGAAAGGGTGAAAGCCTACAAGGAGGCCTCCAAGCTGGTTATACAGCTGCAGTGCTGAACCAGCACTGCCTCGGCGAGCCGGCAGGGAACTGGTCTTGCCTGTGAGATCAGACTGTTATGGGGCTGTTGTTTCTACAGATGCATAAGGGATGCTTTAATACAGCAAGTTCAGTTGTGGGATATTTGGTAAGGGAATGTTTGTTTATTTGGTAAGTGCACTTTATAAAGTGTTTACATTAAAAAGTGGTATCAGAGTTAACTGAACTTAGCAACCAATTTGTTGTATACTGTTTTCCAGTATGTGCTGCTGGATGCATGTACATTTTTTTTCGGTAGCCAACTTGTCCCTGCTGGATGATGTTTCATCCCCCTGATAAGCAAATTAAACAGCGTGTCAGAACAGTAGCATTTTATTTTTAAACGTGGTACAAAGAACTTTACAAAACTGTTTCTGATTATCCTGGATATAATGATTCATAGGTGTTACGTAGTGAAAAATGGTGCCATAATAAATTCCCGCACTTCAGACTTATCTCTAGCCTTTGCTTTCTAAATGGTATTGGTGTATTTTTTTTTTTTGGGCCTTTCCCCTAATTTTTATTACCAGTCATGACTGTAAAATTCTGAGCCAGTGTGGGTTGCCATGATAGTTGGGGCTTTTTCTTTTGAGAGCTCTTTTAGAAAGAGATTGTTATTTTCACTTAGAGATTGTGGGAAATTGAAGCTATGAGGAGAAAAGTAGTTTGTCTGAAGTCAGTCAACAGTGACTCTAGGAGCTCATCTGTAGAAAAGTGACAAAGCCAGAGAGAAGTTTCCTGATCTAGACAAGTATCCTCTAGGCAATACAGGTTTTCGTAACATAATATTACACTGACAACCCCATTTTAGTAGTTTTTATTCTGAGTTATTAATCACACAAGCTTGAAGGAGAGAATGGCTGAACAACCAATGAACTGGAGAGGTTTGTGAGGGGCACATGAGACTGTGTTGTGTCTCTACCACAAGCTTTCTGTGTGGTGTTTCTGTAAAACATTGAATGCCTCTAACTTCCATTACCCCTGTTGCCCTAAAATGTAGCTCCCTGCTTGCACACCCCCCTTTCCTGTTGAGATGATCACTGCCTGCAAAGACTGGTCTCTTGATTCGTGTAGAGCTGGGCCTTGGCTGGGACCTCTGGCTCTTATGATAGCAAGGGGGTGGCAACCTGTCCAGGTGCTGTGCCAAAAAGCGTTTTCCTTTTCTCAAATGAAAGGGCAACTATGCATACAGTAACTCAGCTGGGAGATGCTTCCTCTTCCAAGTGAAATGTTGTTATCCGTTGGTTTGGTGATATCTTGCCTGCATTTGTAAGGAAGAGTTTTTTTTTTCCTTCTGAGGACAGGAAGGAGCTGCTATCTCTTTTAGGGTGCATCTTGCAGGTTCTCTGCCTGCTCCTTTTACTCAAAAGTACCATTCAAAATGTATCACTGTATATTGTCGTTTCCTTACATGTTACAGGCTACCAAGCTGTATCTTGGAAAAAAACACAAGAGTAACCAGCTCGCATTACTACAGTATTGAAAGTATGCATTTCTGTTTCTTTTCAGGGAGCAGAAGTTCTACTGGCATTTGAAACTGGTGTTTCCTCACAGTCATGCTGAATACACGTTAAAAAGGTATAGAGCTTGAAAAACAGATTTTTTTTGAGTGTACACTAGTGTTCTAGAATTAAACTACAGAATATTTTGATATGATCTCATTCAAACAAGGTAAACTCAAATATTTCTGGCTATTAAAGAAGCATTTATGTTTAAATTATTTGAAGGTCTGTAGTTCTTTTCTAGTTTGAAAGCTAGAAGAAATTTTATTCTCAAATTGAGTGTCTTCACAAAGTGTTTGATTGCTAGCCTTGTGTAAGTATACCAGCCTGTATATGAATATGGTACTATTCTGTACACCTAAGATACTCCCATGGAGCAGATGTTCAACCAGATTTCCCTCGCCATCACAGTGAAGCTGGCCTTCATATAGGGTGCAGTGGTTGCATAGGTGCCTTTGTAGGAAAGCCAGAAAAAAAAACTTCTATTAGCAAATTTTTCTGTCTTTTTTTTTTCCTCATCATAAGTTTTCCTAGCCTGAAGGGGAATGAGAGGTGTGCCTTGCCTACTGCTAGGGCTGTAGGAACAGCATGTTTCTGCTGCCGCGTTAGGAACAGAGATATGCATCTGCTCACTCCCTGTGGGTACTAACAAAGTCCCAGTGTTGAAATTGAGGCAGAGCTGTCAATTACGTGTATTGATACGCACTTCAAATCCTCCCACAAACTACTTTGTCATGCAAACTGCAATGGGCAGGCATGTAGCTTCTTCCATATGACTCAGATGAGAGCTTTTTGTGTACATGATGAACTGTATCTTGTGTGTTTGATTTTTATCTTTGGTGAAAGGGTGCCAGAGGATAGAACACTCACTGATATCCTTAAGCCCTATATTGATCCAGTGGAGTCAGATCCTGTAGTTTGTCAAAGGTATGTATTTGAAGATTTTTTTTCCCCACATTTATCTAATTATAAAAGAACACAATGTTTCTGAAGAGATCTGTTAAACTCATTGTAACAGTATGTTAAACTGAGTTCCTGGGCAGTGGTATATTCTTAATTCCTGGGATAGAAACCATCCATTCACTAATGAAGCCTTTGAATAGACACCACATTTAAGCAGGAGAAGTTTAAGAAATTGATTCCTGGCATAAAGGTCAAATAAAGCAACTCAAATTCTAAAAAATTGTAACCAAAATTAACCACAGTGGTGGCAGTGAACCATTTCTTTAGGAAGAAGTAGAAAAGGTAGCAATCACAGCCGTGATTTATAACAGATCTTGAGCACGCGGCAAATGATTGTTTTATGAACAAATATTCTTTTTTTATTCTTGACATGCAAAATGTATCTATCTCTTGCTCATAATAAGGAAAAATCTGAAGTATACCACTTAAGGTCTCACGTTTTTTTTCAGATTAAAAATCTATACAATGTCTCTTCACTCAGATGTGCAAATTTTAATGAAAATAGAAAACAGAAGACAGAACTCCACCAGGTAAGATTCATCTTTAGCTTGTGTGACTGCTAGCTAAATGCAAGTTTTAAAAGTTGGGATATGCTTCCTTGTCTTTCTTTGATTTAGAAATTTAGAAGGAAAAGATTACATAATCTCTTGGATTAAGTTTCACTGAGTAATGTGTAACCATAAAAAAAAAAAAAAAAAAAAAAGGTTGTTTCTTTTAATACATAAACATGAAGTTTCTGTGAAGTGGCTCTGAGCAGGGAGTTCAGTGGGCTCGGGCACTCAGTGCTCCTGCCTGGCTGCCCCAGCGTGAGCCCGTGCAGATGGGGCAGTGCAGGAGACTTCGTGTTAAACATTGCAGGATTGTACTGGCCAGCAGAAACGTGGGCGTCCCTTCCTTCTGCAGCTGTGCAAGGTGAAGTGACACCTGGGGACAGTTATCTTTTTAAAATGCTGCAGCAAAATTACTTGCTTCCCAACACACAATCATCGCATCTAAAAATAATGCCTTTTTTTCAGTGATACTAGTTTATCACTCTGGATGCAGGCTTGCAAGTTCCCAGGATTCTGAAGAACAGCTTTATTTCTATAAGAGATAGTAATCTTAAACTTCAAGTTTGACTTAAAAACAAAAAGTTGGTGTTATAATTGCCAATTTGAACACTCCACCCGGTTGTCATTGTTACAGAAAAGGATATGTACTAGCCTTAATATCATGGCTTATTGTGGTTGACCAGTGATTCCTAGTTAGTATTCTTAAAGTACATTCTTTTCTTCAAATGTAAAATTTCTACTTCCCTGAAGCATGGGATATTATTTCTAAGGAAAAAATAATAGATATGTTAAAAGAATTCCTGTTGTAAATGGGTTTCCTATTTGTGTCAGATTTCATTTCATACTAATTGCTTTACAAAAATGTGTGTAATATGCTTCAGAGCAGTTTTGACTTTTTCTTTTCTTTTTGCAATCATTTGAAATATGAGTATAAAATTTGCCTTCAGAGAATTGTCAGCTCTAAACCTTTTGTTTTTGAGCAAAATGTCTGGGCTGATTTCCATTTATTTCAAAATTCTGGCCAAATTCTCCATGCTTAGTAGGGCTGTTTTGCTCCCCACACGCTCATTCCATCCACTAGGTCGTATGTGTGAGAACACAATCTATATCTTAGGACATTTACATGGCCGTCTGTAGTGTTTGGAAGAACCAGACGCATTGATGAATGCTGATATTGTTGGCTACCCTGGAAAGTTCCGTGCACCCAAGTAATGCACTCAAGTAACGGAGCCGTTCTAGAGTCCGGGTTGATGCAATGAGGGCAGGAACAATTTCCTATTTGAATATATCTTAAAGATCAACTTTTTCTCTTCTCACTAGTGTAATAAACTGCACATGAGACTTGGGACAGCAGCCTGCGTGGTGTCTGGGTGGGCCATCTCTTGTGCACATCAGTTTCTTTTGTTATTTAACCCTTTCTTTTTCTGGAATGGGTATAATGCTTCCTTAGTTCACAGATTTGTGGAGAGAGGATTATTTTTATGAAGCTTTTTCCAAGAACTTCAGAAGTTGCACTACATTTAAAGAAAACAAGTATCCTTAAGCTTGAGCCCCATTCTATATTCACAGAATTAGCTGTGTTGATTGATCTGTCTATGCCCTCAATATCCAAGTGATGGGAATCAGTATTTATCTCAGCTAAGGTGAAGCATAAAAAGAAGTGTAGAAAGTTGAAAGTAGAGAAAGTTTTGATTGAAAAATGTGACTCTTCACATGGAATTTCTGCTCCCGTAAGTTAGTGGAGTAACCCCAGCTGTGGCCGTGTGGATAGGTCAAGGAAGCGGCACGCTGAACGAAAATTCCTCTCCACAAAGGAAAAGCCCGGTTTGTTTGAGGCAACTGTGCCCCTGTGTCAGCAGGAAAGCATCTCTGTCAACAGAAGCTGCCTCGGTGCCAGCAGCCCCCGCCGGGGCATTTGTGCTGCCGGGCTGGTCGTGACGAAGGCTCTGCGCAGGGAGCTGGGTTTTTGCTGTGGTTGCATTGCAGTCAAGTAGGAGAAAGCTTGTCTCCATTTCTTTGCATTTTGGCCTCTCCCAGTTGCAGTCCCTGCTCTTGGCCACCTCATTCTACCAGACTTTTAGATTTACTATTCCTGCAATCTGGCAAAATCCTCTTTTGCCACTTTGTGGGCAGCTTGGTATTGCCTACCAATACACATAAGGCTACGGTGCTTTTCTACTGTCCAGAGCCTTGGCTGGGCCTGCCACAAAAATTACTTCTCCAGCAGTGCTAGACACTAGGAAGAATTTAAAGATGTAAGTAGTTGAATCAGATGTTGTTTTAGGCTTAGCAGGACCTTTTGAGAAAAATACTTTTCATAGTTACAATTACATATTACTGAGGCTGTGTGGTGCTGTTCCAGCTAACCTCTAAGCAGGATTATTATGGGTTATAAAATGTTAGGCTTCTAGTTTCAAGATAACCATTTTACAGAGGGATTTTAGTATTTCCTGCAAATGTTTATAAACTGGGAGCTCGTGGCTTAGTTTTGGCTGTTTTCTATGTTTCACAGCAAACAACCATTTTCGTCTGAAGGTCTTTTGCAGAATGCCTTAAATTTTATTTAGTTGTTTTGTTTTGTTTTGATTTTTTCCTTCTCCAAAAATTTAGTTTAACCATCTAATACACATTTCTGCTTCTTCATTGGAGTTCTGCAGATCCCTAAAAAGCAGCTGGATAAATCCGTTATCCAATGTGTAGATCCAACGGATATTGCATGGACACAGTGGAGAGCTGCTAAGCAGTGTGGTGCTTGCTTGCTTCGTGCTAATTGCCTTTCATGATCAGTGGTGACATTTCTTAGAGAAAACTTTCTCCTCTGTAGTAAGCTCGTATTTCTATTTCCTTGATCCTTATCCTGATCTATCTCCTGTCTTGGCTAAAGCTGGCAGGTCAGGATTGCTTGCAGAATGAGTAGGTAGCGCTCCACAGTTATTTGGAATGACCATGATGGAGGAACCCAAAGCACAATCTCTGCTAATGTCAACTCCACCCTGGCCATCACCTAATATTTTGTGTCACAACTGTTAGACTGTTTGACAGTCTTCTCACTTAACTGTCCTTTGCTTTATTAGGAATTTTAGGAAGGAGGCTTTAAAAACACAAATGTTGCACAACTTTCTTCTCTCTTTAAAACCTCGGTTTGGAAAGAATCTGCATTTGAATGGATTGTTATAATAGTTTTCCGTTTGGTGGTGCTCGTCTCTCTCACCTGTTATGCAATATTCGGTTGATGTCCATTCTCTCCTCAACTGAAACCATTCCAAGAAAGGTTTAACTGCTGCCTCTTGGATGATTTTTGCAGTCTACATTCTTTTACAGAGTAGTCTTTTCTTTCTTCAGAATAAATTAATGTCCTTACTGTCTTCAGTCCTTTATTTGGGATGCCTTCAAAGTGACTTCATATGGTAAGAGTATTGCTTTTTCCACTAAGGAAAGGAAAGATGCAATTGCCAAATTATACAATCTGGTTTGAGAAGTACACCTTCTCGTTTTCCTGAGAATTACCTTATTAGGCTTTGTTTAAAAAAAAAAAAAAAAAAAAGAATTCTAAGAACAGACTCTTGATATTTGTTGTAGTTAAATTAATGGATAGAGTTTTTCATATTGATGGAATAGTTACTAGCTCATTCTTATCATATAAGGTGATCCTATTTTTAAAGAAGGAATAATAGCAACAAAATATTTTCACAGTAAGCTTTTTTTTTAAAAAAAAAAAAACCCTAAAAGATAATTAAGTAAATCATAACGAAATTAAACCACACAACTGAAAGATCTGTTTTACTACATTTAGTAACACGGTGTATGAAGCCAGTTTAGATAGTTGCCCATCTTTGACCGAGCTTCTTTAGTTAAAGGGAATTAAAAAGTGGAGCTATCTTAAATATTGATATTAGGTCTTTTTTTACACGCTTATTTTTTTTTCCCTTTGGCTCTTAGTGTATGTTCAGTGACATGGGAACATTGTTTCAGAATAAGTTGTTACAAAGTGCTCTTGGAGCTTTGAAGATATCAGTAGGCTCTGATTGAATGTTTAGGTACTTGGAAAATTTGTTGGTCTTAAAAGCCTGGAAAGGGCACTGCAGTCAGCGAGCCCTCTCCTTCAAGGCACCTACAACACCAGGCTGTGTCCTGTAGTTTTGCTGAGGCCAAACCCTTCAGCAATGTTGACCATATAGATTGAGTTGCAGCATGGGTGTTTATATTGGTGGTGCTGGTGCAGTTCATGCTTCAGTTACTGAGAAAGCCAAAAATATGAAAACAGTTGCAACATCAAAGGACTTCTTGCTCTCTGCGGTGACGTTGGCTAATACATGTGAGAACACTGGTTTGTTTGCCACAGGAATTAGTTTGTTTGCCACTTAATTCTTGTGGGCCACAGGAAGAAAATCTGCTAAGCAAGTATCCGAGGTCCTTCTCTATTAAATGCCACTGCTTTATGGTGATGAACACTTATTTTGCTCTAACTGATCCAATGCAGTTGCTTCCCAGAATGCTGGATGATGTTAGTAATTTTGGAGCGCTTCCCTGTCTCCAGATCAGCTGGCACAAATGTGAGTTATTTCCTTGGATGACTGGGTTCTATGCTAAAAGAGAATTTTCTTTTGTAGCCTATTGTTTTTAAATATCCAAGGGATAGATCACATTAGTAGGTCACAGTAGTCATAGTAATAGATTTGGGAGGATGAAGTAAGTTCTTGATTTGCTTTGGTGTGTGTAAATATGCCAACAGACTTTCATAAAATTTTCTTGGAATTCACAGAGTAATAAATGGGACGAAGTCCTTTTAAATGTAGTGTTAGTGGATTATTTATTTTCCTGTTATTTAAAAATGGCCATTAGGTAGCTGACGTTTTGTCAGTGGTTTTCAGATTATCAAACGTTTTTATATTTAAGTACATTGCGAATAGCCTCAAATGCTGATAGTGTTAATGTTTTCCTTAGAGTCTGTCTCGGTTTCCCCTATCAGCTTCTTAGGGCACTTCCTTCCACGTTATCACTTGTGAATTACGTCATGCAAGTCCAGTAGAGCTTATGGTTTTTGCTTTATACTTCTCACATAAAATTCAGTTGCTTTAAAAATCACTGCTGTTAGTGTGATGCATAGTTTAGTTCATTTTTATCATTTCAGAAATACTAGTTTTTGTTTTTATTATTATAAATTCAGGCTTTTCCTACTTAATACTTAAGTTTTCTTGTATTTCAGCCTTCACAGGTTGGTTTCACTGGCCATTTCAGTGTTATTTTCGCTTTCTCTTCCTTTCTTTAAACATTGGTCCCTGTGTGCAAAAGCATGGAGAACAACAGATTCCAAGATATGCGACTTTTACTGTAAAAGTAGTCAATTTTCTTTCCCATCTACGTAGATTTTCATTTGAAATCACGTATTACGCAACACAGATGGAAAGCAGAAATCTAGTCATTGCTGACTATAAAATGTATGATCTGAATCTTTAATATGCATAGCTAAATGTTTATGGTGTCTTATTAGAATTACTTGACCTTTGAGATTTTAGGGATAATTTGAAACAAAACAGAATTGGTCCACACCACTATCTTGAGCAATCATTCATTTCTTCTTTTCCTGAAAAGGATTCCTTTATGAACCAGTATGCGCCTGTTTTTTAAAATAACAACCCGGCGTTTTGTAACCCATGCTGAATTCTTTTGGATGAACTAGTTTATAATTAATGGTATTGCATTAGAACTTGTGGAGAGTCCCAGCTAGAGTGTCTAAGATTTTGAGCCATCTGTTGCACAAAGATTTATTTGAAATTGCAGTCTCCTCTCCAAAATCCTGCAGTCCGCATTACAGCAAGTTTGATCCAGACCACTTAGAGAGGAGGAATGTGTGAGTAAGGAAGGAGGTAAAGGATGAGATAACAGTAGAAGTGTTAGTGTTGGCTTCAGCCAGAGGTTTGTCCTCTGCCCAGCTCTTCATCTGGTGGTGTGATGTAAACATGCAGGCAGCTTCAAAACCCTTCAGACCTTTCACATTTACAAAGGAGATGGACAGACCCCGGATTCTAAAAATATGAGGAAAACCCTGCACTGTGACCTCTTTTCTGCCACCTAATAGGGCTTGTGGTATGAGGGCACTGTAGCCAGCCTATGCATAGGTGGTTCTTCTCTGTAGCCCCGGGAAAGTGCATCTAGGATTGCAGTTTCCAGAGCAGATGTTGCAGCTTGCTTCAGGCCAACACCCCTCCTGGCATGCAGGCAGGAACTCACCCATATAAATGTGCAGCATGTGCACACTATAGAAAAAAGTCTTTTTGGAAGCCCATGTACTGCATAGCATGCACATGTGAGGCATGCTTAAAGGCAAAAAGGCAGTCCATGAGGTTCATGAGAAGATTTTAGACGAAAAGAAAAAACCCTGTTGAATAATCTGTTAAATATGTTGCCCCTGGGAGAGAGGCAGCAGCTAAAAATGGGTTGCAGACCAGAGGTTGAAACCCTTTGTCTGGCTGTGGTCCTTCTCTAGTTGAGATGTGATGAGGACTTTAACAAGCATCCATATGGATGCAGTTTAATTAAATATTCTCCCGAAGGAGGGATAGGGTTTGCCTTGGAAAGAATGCGACACCAACTTAGAGCTAGTTCCTGAGCTAGTAAGGTCAGAATGAGCTTTTCTCAGTTTGGGGAGGCCAGGCAGCATCGGGGGCTGGAGTCAAAGGCCTTTAGAAGCAGAGGCAAATGCGTTTGGGAGGAGCTGAGGTGGCTTGGAAACTGCAGCACCGTGAAGAATGCCAGGTTAGCCATCATGTTTTATCAAAGGCAATGTGAAGGGGAACATTTTTATGTTCCAGTGAGAAAGGCAAGAACCTGTTATTTCCTTCTGGCGGTGCCAAAGGGGAATCCCTCTGTTCTTCTCTTTCCTGACAGAAATGAGCTAGGACTGATTATTTTGACCCCGCCAAGGAGGGAATTGACCTTCCTGCTTGTTTTGCCAAGAAAATAGCTTGTTTTCTTCATTCCGTAACTTTTTGTTTTTACTGTAAACCATTAATAACCCCTTAATGGAAAGTTTCCAGCACTGAGATTCTCGTGCAGGTAAGTATAAACTTGCACATAAATGCGGATTTCCTGACTTGGTAGAGTTTGTCATTACACCCTTTGGTGTGCTTTGGTTAACCCCGCCACACACACACACCTTCAAGATTATTTACAGAAATGTCTCAAGATATATCTCATGAGACTGTGTAACACATGAGCTGTAGACCTGTGACATTCAGTTTTTCTCTTCTCTCATCATGCCAGTAGTTTATTACTGATAAATTTACAGGCAATGATTTCCCTGCATTTTGGGGGAACCAAGCACCCACAGCTTTTATTGTGCTAATAATGCCACTAATACTGCTGCAGTTTTTGAAAATTAAAGAATTCATCTTCACTAGTCAACCCGCTCTCTTTCTAGTAACATTTTCTTTGTGAAAGTTCATATTCCCTCTAGGCCTTTTGCCTGTCATTAACTCATTACGATGTTTTGTTTATCATTCGTGGAGTAGCCTCATATGATTTTGGTATAAATTTTTTGGCTACACTATGCAACTTTTTTTTTTCATTTATTATTTAACCTTAACTGTCAGCAGTTTATGGAGCTGCTTGGCAAATTCGTGTTTGTATAAAACACCACTGCCAGGATGTACTTGGATTATAGTGTTCTTACTTGCTGCTGGATTGTATAATTCCTTCTCATGTCTTATAGACGTGGGGAAGATATATATTTTCTTAAAATTTAGTGACCCTTTACTTCTGTGTTCTTTGAAGAAAATTTTACTGAATCAAACCAAATGGTATTTGCTAATTTCACATTTTTCTTCTAGTCTTGGTTTGTCCTGCTTTGTCCTATAAGGAAAAGCTCCGTGTCTTGTCCTTCAGTTAGTCTTTAGATCATTTTAATACATCCTGAATCCTTTTACCACTTCACTCCTAAAGCTCTGTCTAATGAATTGTTGCAGCAGATCCCTTATCTGCTTTGTATTTTTTGCCATCAACCGATTTATTTTTCCGTGATTGCCTTAAACAACTGTTACGGCGTTTTTGTCTTTGACTAATTTCCTCATTCTCAAGAGGTTTAAACAAGGGCAGCCTTTGTGCTTCTAGGGTGACATATTTTTATTTTTCATATCTTTTTTTCATTAACTGTTTTGGTTTTTTTTATGTGATAGAAGTGAACAACCTGCTAAATGCTTCCAGTCAAATATTATTGTGCCTAATAACTTAGGTGACAGTTAGTGTTCCTGCTGTCTTCACCTGGTTATTATTTTGCTCTTCCCAGGATGTCTTAACTCAAAAAGTTTAGTTTTCCTAATGTTATTTTGTAATTGATTCTCAGCAGGACTTGTGGGCCAAATAAGATAGTAAGATAAGAGAATTTTGTTTTTTTAATGAACACTTCTTCTCATGCTGTAATGAAGGTGTTGATGAAGACAAGGATCTGATTGAAAAGGGATTTTTCAAGAAGCTGCTCTGTATTGGCATAGGCCAAACTGTGCAATTTTTGACAGTATGGAAGAAGTCAGTGGGTGTTTGATGCTGCAAGCTCGGAGCGTTTGAGTCCAGGAGAGTCACCGTGGAGTATAAAGAGGAGCTACCAGGTTATAAAAATGCTTATGAATCGCACTCTAATTCTTTTCAGATTAGAATGCTAATTTGAACTTAGTTGATCCCCCTCTTTCTTTCCTTAAAAGAATATTCAACCAAATTAGAGACTTTCTGACTGTTGAACAGTTGTTAAGGATTGCACTGAAAAGGAAATTTTATGGCAAATAATTACCACCCTCTCCCCCTCCTTTTTTTGCTCATTTTATAATTCTCCCATATATGGACTAACAAAATTCACTGTTCCAAATTTTTTAAAAAGTCAAAAAATGTTGAACAGAAGAATTATGCATCATGATGTATGTGCAATACATACTGTTCATTTTCTGAAATATAATTTTCATGTGTAATTCAAAAGTGCATTTCACTACTTCCATGTTCACCAAATCATAACCACACGAAGAGATTATTCACCACTTAGGAATGAAAGTCCATCTGTTAGTTATTATCCTTGCTGTGCTACAGCATTTCAGCATGGAAGAGACTGCAAACGTTGTATCCCATCTTTTGCTCTCTTCTAGGCAAACTGAGATACCTAGAAAAGGCTACCCTCCTTTGCTGGAAAAATAAAACAATCCTTTTTCTTCCTATAAGTTACTGGGAGTTTGGTAATGAATTTTTAGCGTTAGGCCTGAAATAGATTCCTGAAGTCCTATGTTCTATTTTATCTGAATTATGCCCAAAAATACCTTAATGTTTCCCTTTGGTTCTAGGAAGAAAAAAAAAAAATCTTTGTTTTAAAATATGAAAAAGAGCTGTCACTGGAAATTTTTGAACATTATTATACAAACATATGCATTTTAATAATACATGCAGTGACTTAGATGATTAAAACTTGTTTGCTTTCTTTTCAGTGACTAAAAGATCAAACTGAAGATATATAACATGTTTGCAATTTATCTTTAATTCCAGATTGCAAGGGTTTTTTTTTACTATTAAAATCATAGTTCCTGTAGATGACATGCAGGAAAACCTGCTCTTAGCAGGGAATTTCCTGCTGTCTGAATTCATGGAGACAAGTTACGCCACCAAGATGATAGCCATAGGCTCCATTTGGGGAGCTTGTTGTCATGCGGTGACCTAATATAGCATTCCTGTCTGTGGGAGACAGATTAGCAGGCTGAAATTTTGAATTCCTGGAAGGTAATGGAATAACTATAGATACTGAACCTATCCTTTGCTCAAATGCTTTCAAAAATGCAGAGACAAATCCAGCATTTTGTAGAAGGTAAAGAGGTGATTGGTAGCAAATATGTATTTGTAAAAGATTATATAGAAAACATGTGGGATTGCTGAATCTTGTTAAAATTTCTCAATTGTCACAATTTTGCTAGGTTTTTAAACTGCCTGCTGGCAGTCAGAATTCTGCTTGATTTTTGTCCTTTAAAAAGCAGTTATTGTTATTTCACCCCAGCCGAAATCAAAAGCTGTTGCCTGCCAAGATTGTCTCTTTGTGGTCCTTATAAATGGAATCTTCTGACTAAGACAAGATCCAGGCCCTATTTTTCTGGGACATTGCTTGGGGGGAGAAATTAATCGGGGAGGTATTTTAAAGGCGGTGTAGAAAGGGAGGCTGAGGGAAGGTATGGAAGGGACTGAGAAAATATGTGGGAAGTAGCAGGGCAGGCAGGCCATTGCAGGGAAGGGACAAGGAAAAGTCCTGCTGACCGTGGTGGTTGGGAAGCCATTGGAAGCAAGATGGGGAGAAAGTGCTTTAGGTACCAGAATGTGAATACTTTAATTATGAGTTATTTTAGAAAAAGGCTGGGGCAGAGTGCATGTGTTACTTGTTTCTTTGCAGATTCGCAGTCCAGGAATGTGCTATATCACATGTATCTGGGCTGCAAGGTGCCTGTCCTGGCCAACACGCGTGGTCAGTGACAGGCAGCTGTGGGAGGGTTGAAGGAACGTGTGGTCTTGGGCAGTAAGGGAGAAGTTTTGGGACTGTGGTCCGCTCATTTCAGGGGCCCAAACCAGTCTGATCTCTGAATCCATTTTATCTTAAAGGGCCGAAGAAGCTTGTCTGTTTTAAGTGGGTGCTTGTGACAGGTGCTGGGGTGCAGGCGGGTCACAGAGCGGAAGGACAGACTCGTGTTGGTTGTCACTCGTTCCTAACTGACCCCTGGGGCAGGACTGTGCACCCAAGGAAAGGCCTGGGCAGGGCTGCAGCCCCACATGGGCTCTTGCTGAGCAGCCTGGCAGCGCTGCAGGGCCAGCAGGTGAAACTGGTGGTAGAAGAACATCTCCTCGTGGTGTGGTACTGCTTCCCCACCCTGGGGGCGCCTGCCTGCCGCGAGGCCCCTTCCCTGCCGGCGCTCGCGCTTGGCGCTCGTGCTCTGGAGCAGGACCTGCGGCGTCTCCAGCCCCCGCCGTTACTCAGACCATCGTCGTGCGTGGTCAGTTCAGGCAGTCAGGAGGCTCGTAAAAATCTATTTCGTGTCATTTTTCAGATTCGTTCTCTTCAGCTTTTCTCCAAAATGGCAAGAAGCTTTCATAAGTGAAAAATGAACTTGGGTGTGAAATGAGGGTTCTGGAAAAGCCTTGCGGGCCAGTCATCTTCTGGCCAGAGGCCCGTGCTGTTAGCTTCCCGCTATAGGACTTTGATCTACTTCTGGGAGAAAAGCTGGAAGGTTTTATCAGGACGAGACCTTTTGGAGAGAGTCTGAAAAACTGAGCCTTCTTCAGGAGCCATCCTATATCTGTGCTTGGATTTGAGGGACAACTTTTGGTTTTCCATTGAGATCTTTTAAGGATGTGTAGTCAAGGAAGAGGGTGGCAGGTGGATTAGCAGAAAACCTTGAGTTGCACTTCCATATGACGTGGAGGGTATGGATAGAGTAGGCAATAACAGGGAAGTTTAAAGGAGAAGGATTAAGCTTCATTGTTGTATTCTCCCTGAAGTTTATAGCCCAGATTATGCACTAAAACTTTGGATGTTTCCTCTGTCACTGTCAACCAATAAAATATACTTAAAAACCAGAAAAGATAAAGCTGTGACTCGGTGATCTAACATGTCAGTAATTTACTATCATAAAATAGTTTTAGTTCAAATGTTTTATCTTATGCCAAGCTGGACGCTAAAGATGTTTTGTCTAAAACATGAGATAATGGAAAGTGTATTGTGGCATGTGAATTACTTTAGCCTCTTGGTGGTAAATGTTTGCTTAACCAGAAAAGAATGTGTCGAGGCCTTTGCCAAAGGAAAGGTATTGCCATACTTTGCATTTAGAGTACTGTAAATAAAGCAGTAAATATGTTTCTGCTCATGTGTGTTAATCTGCAATTTATGAATGCATTCATTCAATAAGAAATGTAATATACTGTTATCCCTTTTAAAGGGTTTCAGTAAGAACAGGTCATAATTACTTTGGGTTGAGAGAAACATGAAACCAAATATTTTCATGATGATTAAAGTTTGAATATGAGAGTGAAATAGTTTTTGCTCAAACTAAATTTTCCTTAAATCCCAAGAACTCCAATCTTATTTTACCTTCAATATTCTTCTTGTCCACTAATTCCTCTCATGTACTGTAATTAATTACACATTCCTGTAAATCATAAAGTAAGTAATTTCCTTCACCCGCCCAGGGTATTTTTGACCAAAGAAAGCCCAGCTGCATAACATGCAAATGCCCAGAGAAGGAAGAGCAGCTATGGGAAATACTTCAATTATTACCCGGAGTGTGTTTTATTTTTGAACTTCATGTGCTTATAACTCAATGCAGTAGTTGAGTAATTTAATAATCCTGATTACAGAAAGAATCACATAACTGAGATGGCAGTATAATAATATCAGAGCATTTTTTGGATGCTGGAAGTATATCAAGTGAAAGCAATAGGGTCCTCTTTTACAGGGCATCGAAAGGAAGGATCCTTTCTCCAAAAGCCTACCCCCAGGATTTTGAGTAGGGAGTTGGGAGAGAGCATTATGTTATAGGATATAATTGTGGAGAATATGCTCGGTTTGGTTTTTATTGCTGTGGCATAATTTGTTACATAACTGGCTTCACCCTCTGGGGTGGAGAGGAGCCCTTATATGGGAAAGCGCTGCTCATCCAAGTCCAGGGCCTCCTGTAGTACACACAAATATGTGGGGTTTTCTACAGAGAATTGTTTGCAGATGATGCTGGGAGCAGAGATTTGCTTAGGCATAAACAGGAATCTCGTACCATCTTTTAGAAACGACTGCCTTAATGGGGATGAGAGTTCTATCCAGGCCATTACTCCTGCGCAAACAGTGCTCTAAGTGTTTCTAGTATGTTTGTTTTGATAGTCATTTAGCTATGCTTTTAATTTTGACTTTTCAATAAATCATTGATAATTCATAAGCAAACATGATAAACTAAGATAACATGGCAAACCTTGTAAATTGAACCCATAGTATTAAAGCTCTTAAGTGCGAGAAACTACAAACACGTGTATTAGTATATACTCAGGGTGACTGGTTGGAAAAAACAAGTAGAACTTTGAGTCTTACATGCCTTTAGAATCCAATTTTCATAAATAGAAAAAAGAAAACCCAACTATATAACATCTAAATGATCAGAGAAGGAGGAGGCCCTATGGAAAATATGGAAATGTATAGGCATTTTGATATCCATATCTGATTTTGGTAAAAATATCCATTACGAACTCTTTAAATCTTTCAGTCCACAGGAAAATGGGAATTTCATTCTCTTTCTCATATTCCTAGGCTCAAAAGTTGAGGGTTAAAAAAGTCTTTTTGTCCTTGGTAGTATTAAAATCTAAAATATTATTTCCTGTTATTTTTAAGGTACCATGAACTGGATGCCAGTAAAAGCCTGCTAGACAATTTGAAAGACAAAGTAATAATTGAGTACCCAACTCTATTTGTGGTCTTGAAAACACTGAAGAATGACATGGTGGTTCTTGGCCAAGGTAAGCATATATTTATTTCCTGTTATGCTATACTTAGATATTTTAGTTGAATAAACAATAATTAAGGATACACCCATTATTAATGCGGGGAATGTACAGTGTGTCTTGTATTTTCCTCTGAATATAAAAGATCACTGTAAAAACACTGTTATGAATGCTCTGTCTTAAATCAACTGGTTGATGGCTTTTGAACACAAGCTGTATTGTATGTGTTTGTCCCAAATTTGTTAAGAGGTGATTGGTCCATTTTTGTATAGTTTCAGCCATCACAGTAAAATACCTCTTGATATTGTGCTAAATCCTGAATAAAGTTTGACAGAGCTGGTCATTTCAGAAAAGTCAAGCTGTCTGGGGAAGGTCACTTATAATAAGCCTCCTGATCATAAAAGGGAATGATTTTCCATGATTTCTAGCAGAACTCTTAGCATTGGACAAGTGGTTTTGAATACACGCCAGCCATTAGGAACCATAGTGGTGAAGGGGCTTGATAGTTGGGTTAAAAGCAGTACCTGGTCTTTGAAAAGTACTCTATGGTGAGAAAAAGTCGCAGTGAGTCTTGTAGGAATTTGATTTATATTTTATTTTTGGAGTTCATTTCCATCCTTTTCCCCATCTTAAAGGCTTCGTGTCCCAGCTTAGCATTTCACAGCTGCTGCTAGAAGGAGCGGTTTAACTAGTCGTTGTAGTTGTTCATCCCATCATTTCCAGGGATGGGCAAGTCTGATTCTTAAACACTTCTGGGAAGATTTGAGCAATTTTTTCAGTGGAAATTTTCCTTACAAAAACTGAATCATGGCCCTCTATTTAGTTAATCTGAAAAATATGATCCTCAGAATACTGTACCACTGCTATATTCACACAAGGCATGCACATAGATTTACTGGAGAACAAGGATACTAGATACCTTCAATTTATCCATTATTTGCTCCTAACTGGTGTGCCTTTCCCTTGTGGCTTACGTGCCGGAAGGGAATTGCAATTGATTGACTCATAAACTCGATCTGAACAGGGTGACTGTCACTAATGTCGTCTGAGCTGGCAGGGCCGTTGTCCTTTTAGGGGTAGAGATTCAGCTAGGTGTTGACTGAACGCCTCTGTTTTGTATTTCTGCTCCGGCCGTGCCAAGCGGGTCCCAGGAGGAGGCAGGGCAGGAATGTGAGGAGGGGAGCTCCTCGTGGCCACCACTGCCAGCAGCTCCAGCAGAGCAGGGCCGTGCTGGCCTTGAGGGCAGCAGCGCCTTCCTCCGCAGCCGGATCAGCAGCCATCCCTGGAGCTGCTATTCGGGGAACGCTGGCAGCTATTGCGGGTTCAGAGGCCCATTCATTTTCTGGATTTTTTTTTTTTTTGCAGCTGTTTCTATCCCATAACAATCAAGAGCATAGTTCCTTGTTGAGGGGTATGGAATATAGTGTAGCGAAAGATTATAATTAGGGAAGAAAAATAGTTATGATTAAAGCTGTGAAAATCATGTTATTTTTGTGCATCTTTTGAGTTGACGTATTAGCATTTGCTTCAGCCTTGAATTTGGTTTGCATTCTTTTTCTTGGAGCCTTTTCTGTTAGCATGGATGTAAGCCTGCTGCAGTAACTGAGGAGAGGAAAGAGAAATACCCTCATTTAGAGAGGGAGGGTGAAACCTGCTTAAAATTAGAGTATCTTTTAAAGATCTGTATCCAGTCATTTATTGGTTGGGTGCAAAGTGAAGAAAACATTTAAACTGAAAGAAAACATTTAAAATAGTTTCACTTGCAATTATGTATACAAATAGCTGGAGACATTGTGTTTATAGCGGATATTGTGTTTATTTAAATATTTACAGCATATTTAAATGCAAAATGGGAATACTTATGTAGTAGAGAAGATTAACAAGGTTAGTCTTACACAGTAAGTATTGATTCAGCCAGACCTCCTGCTGTCCAAAGTGCTCTTTTGTGCCTGTTCACACTACAACATTCATTTATGCCCTTGTGAAGGGATGAAATACTTTGTTCAATGTTCAGCATTAAAATCTGCCCCTTCCTTCCTTCGTTAATATTTTCTATAAGGTAGTTTTCTAAAACTTCACTGAGTGGCTACGCTGTCACTCAGAGACAGCAATTTTGGAAGTAAAATTGAGGAAGGAAAAAAACAGCTTCTCTTGAGTATCGCCCCTGGAATAAAGGAGAAAGAGCAATATTTGGTTAGCTGCTTCGTGAGCTGTTTCATTGTCACTTGCTGAGGCTCTCCAGGGAGAAGTATGTTGTCACCAGAGAGGTTGGTGAGCCCACCTCCACCTCCCAGGCACTGCCTTTTCTGCCCCAGCACCTTGTGTTTTTGCCATCCAGGCTCTTCGCCAGCTCTACCCATCCTGTGCTTCCTCCTAAGCCATCCTGCTCCGGGGCAGGGGGACCCTCTGCCAATATTGCACTTCCTTTCCCTTCCTTCCTTCCTGGCACACGCCAGGAGGGCTTTGGGTGCTCAGGCAAGTGCAGCCTGTACCCAGGCCAGAGCATGCATAGCGCAGACAAAAACTAGTGTTAACTGCTAAAATGCTGTTTCTTTACGCAGTGATCTCAGATCTACCTCTTCCCCAGGAAGGAGCTCGCTAATGTGAGGCTAGTTTTTGTAGCACCAGCAGCTTGGGAAGGATGACCATTACTCCTGTATTTCAAGTTATTGCCCCCGAAGGTGAAGGGGAGCTCGAGCTGGGCCCCATCGAAGAGGCTGTGCTAGAACTTAGGGAAGACAAGGCCTCCTTCTCCTGTCCTTGTCCTCAGAAATGGCTGAAGCATCTTGACTGAAACATTCAACAGAAAAATCTCTGATTGAGGAAAATAGCTGGCACTGAAGAATTGAACTCAGTGTTTAAATTTTATGTGAGGAGTAAACTGCAGACATTTCTATGATGTCAAACCCATGAAAAATACTCTTTTTGAGAGAGGACAATCTGTAATTCCTGTTAAATAAAACTTACTATAGTAGACTAAACTAAAGCTAAAATTTGTCTGTTGAGCTTCTCTGTGAATCAGAAGATAACCAGATTCTTTTATGTGATGTCTCTATGCTTGACTTGCTGAAAGCAAAAACTACAGGTGCTCCGCTTTCAGCATGCGAGGTCAGTCATGGCTGAAGTCAGTAGGGGATTATAGAAGTTTTTACAAGATTTAGGGACCAAAATAATCCTCACTCCATGCATTACTCGGTACATATCTGGCCTATATAGATGTTAATTGATTATACACTGGATTTAATGTAGACAAAATGTGACCTCAGATGTTTCTGGGTGAAATGCTTCTATTTTCTTGCACAAATTCCATTGCAACTGTACAGGTGCACACCGTGTCCCATGTACTACGCACGTTTGCCAGCTGTAGGAGTTATCTGGACAAGACAGTAGCAGTACCTCATAGCTCCCATTGGGTAGTGTTTCCTGAGTGAGGCATCTGGCACTAAATGCTCAAAACCTTCTTTAAGTCCAGAGGCACATCAAACTTCAGAATAGCAGTGCGAGCAGCACGGGCCTGCTTTGCTGGAGGTTATTTCTGTATCGCTCGTGTGCGATGCCACCGAGCAGTGGCATGTGGGTGACCTCACCACAAGGTGACGGCTCGGTGCGTGTTGGGGCAGGAGTCACAGGCTGTGAGGCTGAAGGCTGCTTTGGGAAATGAGCACCGCACAACATGATATCAAGGGAACACAACAGACTGTTCTGAAGCCCAGGTTATTGGGAAGCTTTAACCTCATCAGCCTTAGGTCATGGATTCATGCAGCTTAACACCAGCTTTGGGATGCTGGAACATGTTAAAGGAGCACATGTCTGCCTCATCTTGGTTTTCATTTCTATTTAGTAGTTTTCAGTGGTTCCCTGTCTTAAGCAAAATGCTAACAAGACTGCAAATTATTTATAATTCACTCCAGTTGTAATATATGCATGTGGCAACCTGAAAATGACGTTTCAAAACAAACCAAGGCACCCGTCTGAAATTCTGAGGGGATGAAGAGGAAGATTTTTGTATGGGATAAATATCCTGCTTGACTGAAAGACCAAGATTTAAAAAATAAATCCCAAACATAGTCTTGCTTTCCTCTACAGCTGCAAGATCCTACACAGGGCTGCATCCTGTGTTACGAAACGGTTCATGTCTTATGAAATGGTTATCCTCAAGGAAGCTGAGATTACAGCAAGAAGATAGGGAATGCTGCTTCCCTTTCATGAGCAAAGCAGAAAGAGGGGAAACAACAGTGTTGTAACTAATTGCTTGTTTGTGTTTTGTTTGTCTCCTACACCCTCAGATGACAGTGGATCTGCTGAGGACTCGAGCAGTGAAAGTTCATCCCTTTCATCTGAGGAAGAAGGGGAAATTCGGGAGAGTTCATGACAATTCTTTGAGAGAAGAGGGTGGGATGTGCCTTTCATATTCTTTTATTTAATTGCATTTTTTATATAACTGAGTTCTTTGAGGTTCAGTTTGGAATGCTTTACTAAAAAGAGCACTTCCAAATTGCCTGTTCAATTCTGGATTTTGTAACTCATATTTAGATGTGTAAATAAAGAGATGGCGATTGTTGGTTCTAGTAAATCTGATATTCTTATTGCATTGCACAGTTCAGTTTTGTCCATATATCTTTTAAGATAAAATCAGGGTAAGCCAAATTTAAGCTTCCAGGTGAGCTTCAACAATGTATTTTTCCCTTTCTCCTAAAATGTTTCTGTTTTATTACCAAATATTCAAATTCAGATAAATATTTGTATTGACATGTGGATTGGTCAGTCATAATCTTAGATTTCTTTTAAAATCCTGTGTTTTCTTAGGCAAATTTTCTTTTAGGGTGCTTATGCTGAACTGCTGCAGATGGCCTTGCTTTCCTGTCGTGACATTTTGGGTGCTTGGGGCAGTGCTGTTTCTTCCTGCTGGGTTGCATCCTGCTTGCTGTGTTAAGCACGGGCCTGCATCTAGTCATTTTGCTGGCTGGCATCTGCTGCACGTTTAGTCTCTAGTCTGATGTTCCAGCTTGCACGAGTTGAAGAATACACAGAAATGGAGTGGAGTTTCACTAATGCTCATTATATGGGTCAGAGCTTATGTTGTGCACCTCGTATTATTAGCTTGCCTGCTCAAGCCAGATATTGCAAATATGTACTATAATATCAACTCCCTCTTACCTAATTCATGACAAATAAACCTTTAAAAATCGGGTACCATCCCATCTGCTGGCAATAGAAACCTGCTGTTAACCTCTGTGGCAAAGTTTTCAGCTCCCAGGTTACCTGTTGCTGTATCCAAGTCCCGTGTGTCTGTGGGAGCTGCTGGAGGACAGAGGACGTGCCTGAGGGCAGGGAGTGCTGCCCGTTGGGCCCCAGGGGCCGTCTGCTCCGCGCTGCCTCGGCATCAGTTTGCAGGGGTTTCTGTGGTTCATCCAAGGTCTAGCCACAAGTCAGTGTTTGTCAAGTCCAGAGCACACGGTCATCTAGTAAACAGCTCTGTGGGTTAAGTTGTTGCCATCATCGCTACCGCAGTCTGCCTGTCTCCTGCCTGAGATTAGCACCTCTGTGACAAAAATGAGGGGCGTGGGATGCACGGGAGGCAGCCACCAAAGTGCAAAGCTTGCTGATGTGACCTTAAACTGCCCTGCAGGGCAATCGTAAGCGTGTCCCTTCTGCCCACGTTACAGAGGAAGGGAGCACAGAGCAGTGAAGATGCAACATGGGGCAGTGCTTGGGCTTCCAGCCTTGCGCTATAGCATTTGAGCACCAGCTTGTTGCTACCCTGCCAGGCAAACCCCTTGGCGAGGAATTCTAAATTTTGCACATTAGTCTTCTGCACTTTTGCAGTCAGATTGTCTGTAAAAAGTTCACATCCAGCTAACGAATTGTGAAAAGAGCATCGGGCTGTTGCAGGTCACACATGAATATTCCTTGTGGTGATATCCTGTGTGTTTGCATGTTGTGCAGCTTTGGTAAGATGAGGTGCTTTTCTTCTTGCATGGCAAGCTCCTTTATTTATTTATTTATTTTTAAATCATTATCAGTCTTCTGCCCACATATTGTTTCCTTTTTTTTGTATATAACCCTTTTTAAAGGATCATGATTCCTAGCTATAGGTGCTGCTCTCGTAGCTTTTCCATCCACTGAAAGCGAATCTTTTCCTAATGAGTGATTGTGCTGACTGGGTAGCCACAAATTACTTTAAATCGCTCTTGCATCCGTTTATGTTCGTACCAACAGAAGAGCAGAACAACAAGCCTGCCACAGTTCATTCGCCAGAAAATGTTTCATCTGGAGTAAATGCATGGTATTCCTGTTCTTAGGATTCCTAGCACACCCTGCAAATCAGTGCTGCAGATACCAACGTAGGAACTGCATGTGTGTGTGATTAGTCTTTGGCTGAGCAGTACAGATTTGTAATAGATGTCATTTGCATTACTTTCCTACATTCCTGGAGGTTTTCGTTAATTGTTAAGGGTTTGCCTGCATTTTTTCTTACGGAAATCCAGTTTAAGCTCTCTTGTCAGAAAAACACAACCCCGAGTTGTTTTTAAGATGCTGTTAAACCTCTTCTGCAGATTGAAATCTTCCCCTGCTTTAAAGATGGCCTTAAGAGTGATTAAGGACCATTCCTGTAGTGGTCATAAAATGTACCAAAAAAACCTCTACCAAAGAAAATTTACCATTTGTCACTCATTCACAGCTTATTACTTAACTATGTTAACTATTTTTATTTGTTTTTTTGAGAACAGTGACATTAGTTTGAACAGAGGTTTATTAAGCAAGTGTAAGCTAAGAAACAACTCAAGCATTTGTGTTAGAATTAGCAAAATTTGTTCAATTTTTGTTTAGAAAAACAAACCAGCATCATGCTCACTGACTAAAAGCACAGCCCGACTGATGACAGCTGAGTAGTGCCAGTCCCACAACAGTGTCAATTCTTAGTAATAATAATAAGCATTATTTAAATAGAATTTTTTGAGCCTTTTGACTAGGTGGTTGGGTTTTAACACTTTTTTGTGTACAGTTACGACAAATTTTTAACTCCACTCCAAATAACTTATCTTGGAGTGAGCATCTTGTAATAAACTGAGTAGGGAAAATGCATCTTAAAAAATCATAATTTTAAATTACTGGATCCAGCACTTGAAATTTAGGACATGGAGCTGAGGCTGCTTAGAAGACTTCTGTTCTATGCATTTTGAAAGCTACTATCATAATCTTTATCTCATGTGAGGTATTCTACAGGACTCTGACTTGATTCAGCACAGATGGGATCTGTGAAAGAAGACAGTGTAAGGTTGTTTTAATTTTCATTGTTCCATACTCGGTTGCGTTGAGGCCTTGATTTAAGACAAATATGCTTACTAATTTGTTTTTCCCTGTAAAGTTCTTATCATAGAAAGAACAAATTATTTGTGTTCAGCCTTCTCCTGTTTCAATCCCTGAACTTGCAGTCCGAGCACGTGCCTGCGTTGAAGGACCATGAGCTTAAACAAGGAGTAAAGGCCCTTGTGCTGAATGAACGTGCTGCTAAAAAAAGTGAGAAGCTTGCTGAAGTCATCTGCTTTACAAACCATAAGGGACAAAAATAGAGCAGAGCTAAGAGGCTCGCAGTAGCTAAGAGGTAGGACTGAGTCAGTTGTGTGAGGGAACGGGGTTCTTTTCCTTTTTTGTACAATTTCCTGGGACTATGAGGTTTAAGTTATTGTAGCGTCATGGCAACTGGTGTGCGGCCAGGATAAAAGCCAAGTTTTGAGTGAATGCATCCGAAGTCTGGATTGTTTTTGGTTTCGTCCTCATCTTGTCACTGGGAGTTGCTGATGTGCCGTTTTGAGAGCGGGTCTGGGGCATGCTCGGCTGGAAGGGCCGGGGACCTTCCTTATGCCACCAACGCAGCACGGCTGCGTTTTGTAGTACACATAAAACTAATTTCTGTGCAGGACAGCCTCTGTAGCCTGAAAAATGGAATAAAATAAGAGGCATAAACTTGTAGGTTCACCCTAGTGCTGATAGGAAGTCCCACCTATGTGTGCTGTGCAAGGACGACTGTGAGTCAGACCTTGCCCTGCAGATCCGGCTGTTCTCTGTTGACATCTGTAGGAACTGGGAATGCATAACACCTTGCAAGGGCAGCCTTTCCGAGTGAGTGTAGAGCTGCGATGATGCAACTCCAGGCCCTATCTGGTCACAAACATTTAACTCTGCTTCCTAATGTTTTTTTTTCCTAAAAACGTTTACTCTTCCTTCCTCCAAAGAGAAAAATATCTTGAATTTGTTTGTGTTGTTGCTATGGCATTCGTCTAAACCGTATGTAGATGCAGGTTCTTTTAACAAGAAAAAAAGAAAAAGTGAACTGTGTACTTCAGTGAATAAAATTACCCCGTGTTTGTATTAAGATGTTGCTATGACAGTGCATATGGTTTTATTTGGTGGAAATTTGTGGTGAAACGGAAGGAAGTCACATGCGTGCAAGACAAACAAGAAATGGCAGCAAAACCAGTTGAGAATAAGTACTGAAACTGAAAGAGGAGATGAGGATGACATGTAAAACCAGGAAAACGTGAGGATAAAGTAGCCTTCTGCCTGCCTGTCTCCCCACGGTTTGGTAAGAGCAACGCGCTCCCGCCGTGTCTCAGCCTGGCCCTGCTGCCCTGTCGGACAGGGACTTTGTTCCAAGGGCACCTCTATCCTCAGAGCTTCTTTCCCATGTTGGCTCTATGGGTTGTAACGTTTTTTATTTTGGAAGCAAATTTCCACTGGCTTGGCCTGACTTTACCACTGGTGTTATCCTGCTGAAAAGCATTCCTAGGCTATCTTTAACGTACTAGGTTTTCCAGCAGTAAAAATCCAGCAACGGCGATGGACTATGGGAAGCCACTAGAGCCTCACTTACTGCTGGGGCAAGGGGAGGTCTCTGTGGACATACTGCTGCCTCTTATTTATGATAAAAACGGGATTTTCTTCCCCCCCTCCTCCCTTTTTTTTCTTTTTGTGACTGCCTTTGTCAGTCACTGCCTGGACATGTTGTCTTCCTCCTCAGATGCCTCTAGTCCTTTTGCACTGGACTTCCTTCTGGACGAAGAGGCGATATCAGGCTCCTGCATACTCTGTACAAATTGCTGTGCGCGTCCTTCATCCTGTGCCTAAAGCAGTGACACTGATGCCTTCAAAGCAGCTTCTCCACTGTGTGTTTGGCAGAATCATTTTTGGTCTCTCCCGCATCTCAGCTGTCCCCTCAGGTTATTACTCCCTGGTACCTGGGTATCCTTACGCAGCAGGAGCAGGGCTCTCTGCACAGCGGTTTTGCAGCAGTCTCCCATCAATATGATACCGATGCAGATGAGACCGCAGTGTGACAGGGAGCTGTGAGTGAAGCTTTTGATTAAAATGGATGTCACCAAGCTGCTCATGAGCAATCCATTTATTCCTGTGTCATATTGACATAAGGGTGTAAAGCTCCTTCCCCTGTGTTTTCCTCTGTCTCTTGCTTTTTATGCTTGTAGGTAATGGTATTTGCTGAGCTTTCTGCTGGCGGTTCCCCTGTGCGGGCGGAAGCTGCCTGTCGTGTGTCTTCATTATCCTTCCTCGCTGCCTCTGCTTTCAGCTGCTTTTGAGCACATCCATATCAGTTTTAATTGGATTATTCTACTGGAGCACAAGTACCTGCTTCTGCAGAGTAAGTTTTCCTAATTTAAATTTTCTTCAGTAGAATCCCTGGTTTTACAGCCATGCCATCTCTGATTTTGTCAGATTTCATGAGCTAATTTAGGTCCACCCTGGTCTAAGATGATCAAGGAAATGGGTAACTTTATAATCAGCCTGTCTGCTGCTTGTCTTGTGGTCGGATGCTGAGCCAGTGTTCTCGAAATAAAACTGAACTGCACTTTGGACTGCCCATCTGATATTTATGATGGTGGAATCCCTTGATACCTGTTGTTAAAATTCTGCCTGCGCTCATCATGAGGTCAAGCTGTTAATGTCTTTGGCCAGGCCAGATTCCCCTCCAGGCAAACCTATGCACCTTATCTTTAAAATTCATCTGTCTAGTAAAGGCTAGCTACAAAGTCTTGATTACAAAAGCTTATACAATGTTGCTTTTCTCCTGGATGGTTGCGCATTGAACTCCTTAAGTGGTTGTATTTCAAGGCAGATGAAGTAGCATATGTGAATGATGCCTCAGGGTCTTTCAGGATGTTCTCCAATATAAATTGCCTATGTAGAAGTCATAAATATGTAGTTTTTCTGAAGAAAATAAAATCATCAGTGTTTGGTCTTTATGGGGTAACAGGCAGATGTTTATTTCATCATTTTATTGGTTGAAATCTTTTACAGGACTTGCATTTTATAGATACTGAGTAAGTCTCTCTACAGTTCAGTGCAGTTTGGTTGCTCATGAGTTGAAATACATTCCAAATGTACCCGAAGCCACTCGTGTGTCACTGTTTTCTCCGTGGTCCCTCTACGTATCCATGTGCTGTTTCCTACATGACTATGTAACATGGAAAAAAAAGTACATGAAGATGAAAATGGCCATGACAAGAGGCTTGGGGTGGAGCAGCGCGTGGGTCTGTGCAGGCTCCCGCCCGTGCCGAGCTCTGCATGTGAGCGATGGGGAGCTGGGCGGGCGCACGGGGCAGCGGGCGGGTGGTTGGCAGCTCGGTTGTCCCGCGGTCGGCGGGACGTTGGCTCTTCCTCCACGTGCTCCTCGTCAGCGTTGGCTCTTCCTCCACGTGCTCCTGGTCAGGGTGTGTGCTCGTTCCTGAGAGCGCTATCGGCTCCCACCACAGAGGGCTTAGCGTAACCCTTGAATTCTGGTTTGTGCGTCCTCTTTGCTTTGCTTCCTGTGATGCACCGCGAAGGGAAAGAAAAGTGTTGTCTTTGTTGCAGTGCCTTCATTAATAGGGAAGACTTTATGTGTAACCCCGATGTTACAGTGATTAACACCATGAAGACACTTGTAAATAAGCATACTGAATGCAAGAATAAATACTTGTTCAGTCCCAAAGCTGTAGTTTGACAAATGCTCCTTTTGGCGGCAGCACCAGCTGCAGCAAACTCTGCCCCGCGCTGCTCTTCTCCATCCTTGTGTGACCCCATCAGCTGCACCAGTACAGCTGTTTGTGGGGTTGCGTGACAAATCGGAGCAAGTTAAAAACAGTCTGATAAAGCAACAGGGATAGGAAGGGCCAGCAGGAGGTGAGCTGGCTGGAGCGGGCGCTCTGCCGAAGGGCGACGCTGCGGAGGGCCCGCGCGGGCCGGCGCGGCCGGGAGCAGCCCCGTGGGGCGCCCGCCCTGTGCCCGGGATTTGCAGCGCTCCCTGTCCTGGAGTTTGCGTGTGCTGAGAACTTACGGCTTCGTTTCATACCCGTTATTTCTGTTCCTCATGCCTAAGTCAGCAGATCTCAGTGTTTGTCTTGAAGAAGGATTTTGATCATTTTGGAGCAAAAAAAAACAAATTTAAAGCTGTGTTTCAGCTTACAGATCCTTTTTTTTTTCTTCTTCTTCTTTTTTCTTTTTTTTTTCCCCTGCTGGAGCAGCAGAGGACATAAAGATTTCGAAGAAAATGCAAAGATGGTGAGGTTGTCTTCCTGTACAATTTTGGGAATTGTGGGCTTGGTATTTTTTGTTATGTAATTGTGAAATACAGTAAGTGAAAAGAATCTATGTTGATGACAGTTGATGTGAAGCTCCAGTGCTAGAAGACTTGCAATTTGTTCTAGTGGCATCTCTTTACTCTCTTTTAATAACAGGAGAATTCATTCTAGTAAATTTGACTCTGTATGATCTGTTTCCGGATGCTTTCTCCTCCAAATCAGATATATTTTTCTAGTGAACAAAAATTGCAGAACCTTTTCCCTGTCCGGCAAAGCATGAAAAGCCCAAAGCACAGGTCATAAAATCTAGGACCTGTCCAGAGCCACATTTGAGACACGAGTTGGAGGTTTGGGGTTTGTATACGGTGTGCGTGCTGTAGACAGTTTTGCATATGTACAGGTTGTAGGAGAATTGTGTTACCTAAACATGTCATTAAAATATGACTAAAGGAGGAGGTGGTCAAGAATGAAGGGGCAGCCGCTCCGCGGGGTTGTTCCTCTTCCTCTCTCCGTGCAATAGCCAGCGTGTAAACCCGACACCCTATCCAGGAGAGGCTGATGTAAGGAGTGTTCAGTGCTAGCGTTAAGCAGAATCCAGACACAAGCGCTTCACTGCGTTTTACACTTTTACTGTCAACAAATATTGTGCAGACGAGTTTAGGTACAGTAAGACTGGTGGCCAGGTGGTAAATTCCGAAACAGATGAAATTTTGAATGCCTTCAGGGGGAGAACTTGACTGAGCAGAAAAAGACGGCTGTAATTTTTAGGACAAAGCATTAGCAGCCAGAGATGAGCTTGTGAGCTATTTGGCCATGTATGTTATTGAAATACTCATGTCTCATCTAATGAAAAGCCATCTCAGCCACTGATGCGTCTAGCTCTTACTACAGTAGCACCTCAGTATCAGTCTCTGCTTCTTAAAATGAGCAACTTGCTAAAGATGAGAGGGGAGAGATTTTGCTAGAGAACTAACTGGCTACAAGGAGGAGGAGAAGCCCTTGCAATTTTCCTTTCAATATTGTCTTTAGTGCAGTTTTCCACTAAGCAGCACAGTGCAAGTGTTCAGTGCAGTTTTCCAGTTCTCCCATAGCGTTTTTCAAAATGTCATCTCCCTCCATGCCAGCTCTCACTCCTCCACCTTCCTTGGTTAGTTAAAAGTCACCCATGTCCATGCTGTATCCCCAGTATAAAGGGTAGCTGCATATTTAAAAAGTGGGAAGGGGAGGTGAGGAAAAAGAAAAGATTGCCTGCTTTGCCTTTACTCTCCATTGGAAAAGTACTTGAAATTCTTCACATTCTTCTCCTGTTAACAGTATGTTTACTTTTCATCACTGGGTTATTAGGATTAACAAGAGTCATTGCTTGCAGCTCATTTAATTTGAATTTAGTGAAAGCAACTACCTCCTGCAGACTGTAGGAAACATTCTTCTTCCACAGAAATGTATTTATTTGCAAAAAGCAGCCACCAGAAAATGTGCAAGCTGATGAGCACTTCCACGCTGCTGTTCAACATCCCTGTGCACGTACTGCATCCTAATGAAGTACCTTATGGTGCAAATTCCAGCACAGTTGGGATAATCTGACAGTCTAATTAACATTTCAGTCCCTCTATCAAACATTGGCTTTCAAAGGCAAGAAGCATTTTCTGGATATACATTATGGAGGCTTGCAGGCTGAGTGCACCACTTCAGCACATCATTTACCCAAAGAAACAGCCTCAGCTCCTTAGTCCTGGCTGCACCCGGAGTAGAGCGTGGTACACATTAGGGAAGGGGAGTCCAGAGCAATTTAAGGCTTTTCTGGAAAGCTCTTGCCTTTGTTTTAAAGCTGTTATCTTTCCAGAGGGTCTACTGAGACTAGAGTTAGGTAAATATTTCTTTATTAAATGATTAATTCCATAAATAATTTTTAATTCATTGAATATAAAATTAAAATCATTTACAACTTATTCCAGTATTACAGGGGAGAAGAGTGGTAGAAAAAAAAAACTCAGAAAACAGACAAAACAAAAGCTACATTTTGATAAATAAAATATTCAGCTTTAAAACAACTGATTTCTGTTTGCTATTAAACTACAGTTGGTACATAATAGCTGCCACTGTGAACACCCCACAAGTGCCCACCTCAGGAAGGAATGTAACCTCCAACTTGGTTGGGAAAGGGTGGGAGAAGAGAGAGGGAAGAGGAAAGCATAGTGTTAAGTTGAACAGTATAGGAAAAAAAAAGTTTTCATAACCAGAAGAAAATGTTTATCACTTACAAACAGAAAACAGTATATAAAGAGAAGGTGCTCCAAAAAGAAGCAATAAGGTCGCTCCAGTAGTATGAAGCCTTAAGTATGCTTAAATCTCTGTTGCAATAGTGTCCAGTTGCACAGTGCACTCTTGGAGCATTTCAATGTTGCCCTCAGCTGGGGAAGGCACCATTTCCACCATAAAAGTCCTTTCTCCAGGGCTGGTTACTTCAAATTTTTGTTCAGTGTCCCACCCCCAAGGCAACTTAGTCCCTAAATTTGTGAATGTCATTGACAAGTCTGTAGTAAGGATAAGCTTCACTTGCGTGTGGACAGTTGTAGTTGCATCTGCAAGACTGGATCATCATGACGTTCTTGGTGAAGGTTTCCCCGTCATCACAACGAAACCTGATCTTGACAGTCCTGGTCTGCTGGGGAGTGCAGCATCTTCCATCCACACATGAGCCGCAGTACTTGGGGCGATACTTCTTCACACTGGAACATCCAGCATAAGTGAACTTCACAGGGGTCTGGGACTTCCTTGTCTTGGTGCATTTCTTACCCTTCTGTAAAGAAGCAGTGATAATATTAGTGGGAGATGCTTCCAAGGCACTATTCCAGCTCTCACTCTCTACGAAGGAGAATTTAGAGAAGAGGAGCACTAGAGGCGCCCATGTTTACCTTTAAAGAGGCGTAGCTAGGCTGGCCACATGGCCTCACTTCACATATCCTGGTCTCCTTGATGAGCTTACAGTCAGGGTTATCATTGGTGACCCTCGTGGAGATGCCAGTTCCACAGGTCTTCGAGCACTGGGACCAGGAGGTTGTTTGCACGATGCACTTGGGGTTCTCAAAAGCTCGGCCCTGCGGCTCAGCTCCAAAGACTGCAAGAGAAGAGGAGGGCTTAGACTGAAGGTTTGCTCTCACTAGGACCCTCTTTCCATTGGGGTCTAAGAGCCCCCATGGCCTCTCTCCCCCTAGCCTAAGCTGTCACTGTCACTCAGCCTTTACTCACCAGGCAGCATTTTCAGGCCTCCTTTCACAACGGCAATGAGCTCGTTGTTCCTGGTTAGTTCCCCTTCAGAGGCGTCCAGACCAAACTCTTTGCTGAAGAAGCCTTCGAGCTCGTCCAGCGCGTCCTTGCTCTCGTCGCAGACCCACTCCTCGCAGCACTGCCCGGGCACTTTGACCAGCCGGGGGCTGGGGCAGCCCAGGTTGGGCAGGGAGAGCTCCTGCGGGCACAGCGGGATGCAGCCCACAGCTCCATCTATGCACGTACACTGGTGCTTGCAGTTCGGCTGGAAGCTCTCGCCGTTCTGGTAGATTTTGGAGTTGTATTCACATGGTCTCCCCTCGGACTGCGCTGCAGGTTAACAAAGAGAGGGAAGGGGAGAGTTAGAGGTGGGAATCGCTCCTTTAAGCGCACGTATTTGCTGGTCTGTTAAATTCAATTTATGGTAAAGTTCCCTACAATCCCCTGGAGACGCGGGGCCAGAACAATAAGTTAGTCAGGAATCACTTTTCCTTATGTGCTTTTAGCGGAGCCCAGACATACTGAATTGCATTCCAGACTGCTGAAGTCACACGCCTTTCTGCCAAGCTACCAACAACAAAGCATAACCATACATGGGCTCGAAATTACCAAACCCGGGCGCCGCGGGGACCCCCGCGGGCAGCGCGGCGCCGGCTCCTCACCTCTGCAGATGCCCTTGAGCGCCGTGGCGCTGGCGCCGAAGTTGCACTCGAGCCCCTTGGTGTGGTCGCAGGGCTGCTCGCGGCTGCAGTCCTCGTTGAGCTGCCGCGCGCAGATCTTGCAGCAGCCGCACGCGTCCAGGGCGAGCGCGACGCCGGGCGCGCAGCGCGGCGCCTCCCGCGGGCACTGGCAGGCGGCGGGGCAGGGCGCGCTCAGGGCCTGCGGGGCAGAGAGGCGGCGTGAGGCGGCGCGCGCCTCATCCGCGTCCTCGTCCCCCTCCATCTCCACTTCCACCATCCCCATCCCCATCTTCCCGCGGCCGCGCAGCGCCGCGCACACTCACCAGGCGCGCCAGGCAGAGGAGCGCGGCGGCGAGCGCGGCGGCGCGGCCGGCGGGGCTCATGGCGGGCGCTGCTGTGCGGAGCGGTGCGCGGAGCGGTGCGCGGAGCGGAGCGAGGCCGGCGCGGTCTGAGGCGGCGTCGGGCGCGCCCGCCTTTTATGGGCGCGGGGCCGGCGCGTGCCGCGCGCCGCTGACGTCGCGTTCCGGCCGCGGCAGCGCCCCGCGCGCGCGGCATCCCAGGAATGCGCCTGGCGCGCGACGCCGCCGCCGCGCGCCGCCCCGGCCCGGCCCCCGCCCGCCGCCCCCGCGCCGGGTGCGCGCCCGCGCGCGGGGTGTCCCCGCGGGGCGCGGGGGGCGCCGCGGGCCGGGGCTTCCCTCCCGCGCGCGGGGCTTCCCCCTGCCGCGGCTGCGGGCGCGCGGGGCGGCGGTGCCTGCGGGGCCGGGAACGGGGGCTCCGCGGGGCCCGCGCGGCGGTGTGGGGTGCTGAGCGACAGCAACGAGTGCCCGCAGGTCACCTTGCCCCGGAGAGGAGCCTTACGGGGTGGGCAGCGCTCGTGTTTGCGGGGCTGACAGTGCTGCTGTTTACGGGGCTGCGTCCTGCTACGTTTCCCGCGTACAAAACCCGCAGTGCCCAGGCTCTTGTCATCAGCGCTGCTGCTCGGGGCATTTTGGTGCCACTTGCTTGCACTGCAGCGAAGCCCAGCAGCCCCGCACACTCCCCAGCCCAGCCCCGGGGCTTCGCTCTTAGGCTGGTGACAAAACTGCAGGAAATCCAGGGCCTCGCAGCACCCGCATCCCCCCTCGTCCTGACTATCATCAAATTTGAGTATTCCGCTCTCAAGTTAGACACACTCGAGTAGCGTTTCCTTGTTGAAGATTTGGGGTTGGGAAGGAGAGTTTAAGCTTCTGTTGTGGCGTCTTTTCTTTTCATGGCCGTAACTATTTCCAGATGGTGATTTAGACACCAGACGTAACAATATTTCCATATTTGGTATAGCAGTAGCCTGCATTTTTCACATTTTTCTGCTCTGTTATCCAACCACAAAGCATTCTTGACAGCTTCAGATGTTGTTAAATATAGCCTTAACTTCTGTTCCCAGGGCAGGAAATTCTTTGGAATTCCTGTTTTTCACGCAATCTGTCTATCATGATTTAGGAGAATTGCTCTGGAGGAGCCAACTGGCGTTTTACTATAGTTTGCTCATTTATTGAAAAAAAAAAAAAAAAAAAAAGCCAAGTAGTTCAGTCTGCTGCCCAACGGCGTTACAATAAGTCCCCGTCCAGGGATTTCTCTTTGCACATGAGCTGACTGTTTCTAACATAAGTTTGGGGGTTATTTAGGTAAATCTACATATATATATATGTATATTTATATATTCAGTATATAACATATATATATATATATATATTCGGTTGCCGTCAAGGATGGAAGGTGGACGAGCCGCTTCTGAGCAGAGGAGAAACTTCCCCAAACTCCCCTCCGAGCCCCTAGAAAGCGGCGGGGGGAGGAAGGGGGTGGAAGAGGAGGGGGATGCGCTTAGCCTGGCTCTGCCGAGCGCTCCCATGGCCGGGCTCTGCGAGCGGCCCGCCAGGACCAGCACCAGCACCAGCACCAGCACCAGCACCAGGACCAGCACCAGGACCAGCACCGGGACGGCCGGGAGGCGCCGGGCACGGCCAGGACCGCTCCGTGGGCACCCACGGGCAGCGCACGGTAAGTGCTGCTCCCGCCGCTGCATCCTGCGGGGGCCGGGGGTTACGTGTGCCTGTGTGTGTGCCTTGTTTTGTGTTTTAATGCCGTCGGGAATAAGAAGGCAGCCTTGTTGGCGCTAGCCGCGGAGCAGGGGCCGGCTGCGGCGCGGGGAGCCCCGCGCGGCGCGGGGGGCGCACGAGGGGGGCCGCATAATGGGGCCGCTGTCTGCCGCCGGCCGGCACCTTCCGAAAACATTCGCCGTTTTGTTTTGCTTCTCCAGCGGGTGTCTCTCCTGAGCAGCCCCGGCCCCCCGGCGAGCGGGGGCTCACGCAGACAGTCCATCTTTGTTGATCCTCCCGCGGGAAGCGCCCCCGCTCCCGCAGCGCCTCCCGCGTCGCCCGGCGTGCGGGGAGCAGCCCCGGGAACGCTGCTGAGCGCCCCAAACGGCGGCGCGCGTGGGAGGGAGGGAGGGAGGGAGGTGGGCACAGACATCCCGCCCCAGGGTGCGGGATGCTCCGGGAGACGGGACCGAGGCAGCCCCTCCAGCCCGGCTGCATCCCGGCCCCGGGGATGCTCCAGGGGACAGGACGGAGCTGGGACACTTCACGCCCCAGCCCCCTGGTAGCACCTGGTAGTCACCTCTTGCTTCTTCCCACGACTTGTTCTTCTCGTGTTTTTCTTTTCATTCAAGTAAATTAGTCTTGTATTGTTATTTTGTGGTGGTTTTTATTTACGGCGGTTTTGTGGTCTGTGCCAGGTGCACGTGGGCTCTGCAGCAGTGGGCAGCAACTTTTGTCCTCACTCGAATGCCTGAAACCTGACCAGAAAGAACAGTACCTGGAAAGGGAAAATGCAGTCTTCAGTAACATGTAGCTATCTCCTGAGACTGCCAATATATAGCATTTAGTGCCATTTCTGATGACAGGAGTTATTTTATGCATCCATTAAGAGTTGGACAGGGACCACCAGCTAACTTATGTAGTTGCCAGTAATGGTAGTAACAACTTTCCATCCCTACTGATTTGGCTGAGCTCCAGCTGGTGACTACGAGGAGAAAGACTTGTTCCTGCTTCCAGGCTCTGAACTATCCAGAACTCCAGGCTTCCCTTTGGCTGTTTATTTATTGGAGGTGTATGGTTTTTTTGGATACTCTAATTTTGAAAATTTAACATCAGCTTTCAGGGGAACTTTCTGGTGCTGCTTTTTCAGGGTTACTCTCTACGCAGTGGCATTGTGATCAAGAGGAGCAATTTTGTGATTCAGTGCATTTTTATTAGCAAAAATTGTCAGAGCATTAAAGCAGACAGAGCTAACATACCAATGGATGGTTAAATTGGGCAGCGCTGCTTTTCAGGGATCTCTGCAAACACTTGTTTATTTAATTATATCTAATTTAAGGACATGCACCGAGCATTTTCCTTTGATCTATGATTTTCACAACATTTAGCCAATGCCGCAGGGAAAGGCAATGAATAGCACCGTTTCTCACTTGGTTTCATGTCTTACCCACACGTTCGTACAGCTCTGATGGGAAACTGTCCCTGAACCTACATTTGCCCAGAAAAGGTCACTTTGCAAGCTTCAAGGCACCTTTTTACAAACCTGTCCTGAATTTCAAGTAGTTAATGACACTTGGAATCCGTTGGCTTTCTTTGGAGTTCAAGTCAGAGCGTGAATCTCTCAAAGGTTTCTACTGCCCTTGCCTCAAACTGGTACCTCGAGTTCATGTTCTGGGCCCTTTCCACATCTCCCAAATATATATCGGGAAATAGGGAAAAGTTTGGAAGAAGATACCTTTCTTTCTTAGACTTTGTTCAGCATAATGCAGAGTAAACTTTCAGTCCTTTGTAGTTCTGAGTAAGTGGAAAATATATAGTGCTCACAGCTGTTCATACGATGAAGAACATTTTAGTGGCTCTAAGCTTTTTGTGCCCCAGGCGATTGCTATTGCTCCAGCAAAGTCTGCTGAGCACTTGGCTAATACAAAGCAGGAGCTGGAAGCAGTGGGTTTGTGCAGCAGCTCACTCCAGCATCACTGCCACTTCACAGGCCCTTGCCTCCCCAGGGAAAAGGGCTCCTAAGGGGAAAATCAAGAAACAAGTATCTGAAAGATTTATCTTTGCTCCACCCAGTGACAGTTTTCCATGGCTGTGTGTGGGGATTTTGGAGCATTATGAAGTGCTGTGTGGGACAGATGTTCTCCCGAGTGCTGCTACTTCCAGTGAAGGTAGGTGTCCAGTCCCGATTAGAGAACGTCAGAAGTTTGCAGCCATACGAATTCTGGGGAAGGCTCTTACTAAAATCAGCACCAACTCTTTCTATGCTCTGTTTGATTTCCTCTGTCTCCTTCCCTTCTTCCTTCGCCCATCCTTTTCCCCGTGTTTCTTCCCCCTCCTCTCCCGTTGGAGTTCCCTACAGCCTTCCTCCTCCGATGTTTACCTACCTTCGCCTGGGCCTCTCCTGCAGCTCCTGCCAGGCCGCCGGTTCCTGCTGCACTAAATCAGTTCTCCCGCAGTCAATGGCTCCTCTCAGTGACTCACAGGAGCTGCAAATCCAGCGGGGCAAATTAGGCATAGCAACATGCAGGCAGCGCAGCCGAGCAGCCAGAAGGCTTCAGCAGTTGACATTCAAGTGGGTTCAGGGTTTTTTTTCCTTGCTTTGATATGCTCAGCGTTTATGCTGGACCCTCTGAGCGTGGCATTTCCTATTTGTTTTCTTCCCCTTCCCTGCTACTCCTTCCTTGCATCCCTCTAGCTAATGGTGCAGACTGTTCTTGCCTGTGATTTGCAACCTGGTGTCACAGCATTTGTGCCCAGACAGGCAGGGGGTTGCAGGAATGCTGCTTCTGCCCCAGCTGCTGTCAAGGTGTCCCAAGAGTTCTGGATTTGTGCAGGTGGAAGAGGAGCTCATGACCCTTCTGATCCTGCAGGGGAAGCAGAGAAGCAGCCTTTGAAGCAGTATTCACTTGTGCTGATTGCTTCTTCCCTGTGTGAACTGCGGTATTCAGTTGTGCTGATTGCTTCTTCCCTGTGTGAACTGCACCACGTGCAGCAGGGCAGGCAGGAGCATCCTGTGAAGGTGGATGATGCACCTTGTCGAGCCTTTGACCAGCACTGCGCATTGCACGGCTGGCTCACCCCATGTGGGGTGCAGAAAGGCACAACAGTCACAACCATTTCTTAACTCCTCCCAACCAGCTAGGGAGTTGAAAGACCTTTGTCACTGTCATTCAAGGATTTTATATTAAAAATTATTTTTTACCAGTCACTACAGTAACACTGAGAAGTAGTTTTGTTTCTTCAGTGAGACAGGTATGTTGCTTGATGTAGATTTTAATCTTAGTTGGCTCGTGTGTGCATGTGTGTGCACTTCAAGTGTTACACAGCTTTCTGTGAATCAGGAATGTCCCCTATATCTGAAGTCTGCAATGAAAAGAATATCAAGGGCTTTGGCCTAGGCTGTCTATTCAATGACAGTAAAAATCAAGATTGTCCTAGCTAGCACATGGCTGCACCTGGCTTTGCAAGTGATGCCTAGTGCTTTCACCCGTGCAGTGATTCAACTTGCAGATGGTAACAATACAAGTTATAAACTCCTGTTATATATTCTGGAAAAAGTATTTCCACAGCTGTGTCTCATGAGTTTTGCTGATAGGAGCTGACGCATCCAGAGCTTATATAGACTCCATCTCAGCATCACTTGTGATGAGATTTGCTGGGGAGCTCACCCTGAAAAATCAACCATCCTAGGTGATTGCTGTAGAAGCTTAAAGCTCCTAGCTTTAAGCATTGGTTCCCCCATGTGTGGAATTAGGTCCTCAATGTGCCCAGTGGGGCAATTAGCTGATATTTCTGCTAAGGCGAAATGAGCAAGTGCAAAAGAAAATAGCTCATGATTGCTAGTGCTTGTGGGAGCTCGTTTAACCTGATTGCAGCCAATAGGTCTGTGCCTAAGAAATCCTTGATCAAAGAGCCCTTCCAGGCTGTGATGTCTGTAATGCCTGGGAGCAGCTGGGCTTGTCTGCCCCAGGCTCACTGCAGTGAGACCTAGGAGACAACCGCCTTCTGCTTCTGCCTGTGCTGCACAAGTGAGTGCCTCAGAGTGTAGTCTGCAGGGTATTTGGGGGGTTCTTTTCTTCCTGCATTTAAAATACCTGAAAAACTCTTGTTTCCCAGAAGGTATTTTGTTTCACTGTAGTTAATAATCAAAGGTAGATTTCCTTAAGAATAACCTCTATCAGTGCTAGAGGAGCCTTGTGCTTTAATGCTGATGCCTCCACTGATATGTATGTTCAAGGCACTTGCCTGGCCTTTGTTTTTAAGAACACATGGTAATGCATATTTTTGTAGCTGAGTTTTCAAATAAATGAGTGTATTTGTTTTCCTTTGTGTGGAAATGCAAAGGAGGACCGTTCCTTGCAGGACGTGAGCGTGCTTTGCCACATGCTGAACAGTGTTGAGCAGTGATCCTGTCAGGCTTGCTGCTGAAAAGGTCACAGGCTGAGTCCCCCGAGGTTCCTCTGGGGTCTGTCCAGAACCGTTGCTCCTTCTCTGCTATGTACACAAGCTTATTAAAACCTGCCCAGACCTGGGCTGCATTTGCCATGTTACTGTTTATTTCCGTTCTGTTCTATTTGGGCTCTTGCCCTTTGCTTCCTGATATGTTATATGAGCACCTTCGAGCGGCCGCGAGCTGCGCTCTTCCGTCCTGCCTGCGGAGTTAGTGTGAGGGAGCAGATACAGGGAAGGCAGCGACAGCCCTGCCAGGGCTGCCCCGGCCGTAGGTTTGCTGCTAGCAGTGCTCTCTGACTCATGCCCCTCGCTTCTCATCATTAATAGCACAGTGAGAAGTCAACAGCAGACCACTAAGTAGACACGATGTCATCCTTGCAGATAGGAAGGACTCGGAGGCAGCCAGCGGATCATGTATGTGCTTTAGGAATGTTCGTGGAGAGAGCGTTAGGATCCAGGAATGTGCAAATCGCTGCCCATCCCATCCTGCGTGCCTGCGACTGAGGAGATGTGCTAAGCCCTCTCTAGCCTTGAACATCTTCCAAATCTAGAAGATGTTTGTGGCTCTGGTAAACCAGTTGGGGTGACTTCTCAAGGGGGTGAAGAAAGAGCTCTCTGGGCGGATTCTCTTGCTCCCCTTATCTCTGCTGAAGGATGCTCTAGGGAGCCGGCTGGCGAGGGCTGGGGGCGTCTGGTGAGCAGATGCAAGCGCCGTGCCAGGCCCTGAGCAAGGGCCAGAGCAGGGAGCCAGTTGGTTTTTGCAGAACATCTTCCTGAGCCAGCCGGGAAGCATCTCTGCTGCCCACTGCTTTCCCAGGGATGGATGTCCGCAGGAAGGAAAAGGTTAGCAGGGCTATCGGAGATTGCTTTGGTGTGGAAGCTTTTTTACGACTGCATTAACATGGCTTTTGCAGCAGTACAGAGTATGTGCCTGCCAGCATTAGTGCTGAGATAAGAGCAGAAGCCTTCCACATGGAGGAAGCAGCAGAAGCTGCTATCTTAATCATAGAAGAAAATCAGTGCTGACTGGTAGCTATTTACTTTCAGAGAAGCTCTCTTTTGTGTTGTTACTCTTTTAAATCTCCTTTCTGCGTATCATTTTATGTGCAGTTAACTGTTTGTTTAACGTGGTAGCTAATACTCTCTTCCTGCCCAAAGCAAACCAGGCCTGAGATGCTGGAGCTCAGCCCTTGGGCACCGCTGCCATCATTAGCCAGAAGGATCATGGAAATGGGGGAGAACGCGGCTCTCTTGGGCGAGCGGCGGCAGTAGCGCAGCAGTGTGAGAACCAGCGGGGAGGGGAGGGCAGGGGGCTTCCTCGGGCAGTGCCCCTCTGATTTATTTTATAGCGCTGTGGCGAACTGAAAATCACCAATGAAAAGCTTGCCTTGCTTGTGCTGCTAAAAACACTTTAGATTGTGCATACTGAAAACAGTAAATATTTAATGTGCACGTTTACTTTTCCTCGTTTGTACAGAATTCACAGGGCCTGACAGAGAAATGAGACAGATGTGTTTATAGTGAGTTCCCTGGGCTAGTACAACGCTGCAGTGTTTGCCTTGCAAGCACCACAGGGGGATGTTTAAGAAAATAAAGTGTTCCATTTACATTGGGGTAAAAAAATCCTGAGAATGTTTCTATTAATATTAGCTGGTGTAAAACCCCAAACTCAACATTTAAGGCCTTAAATATTTCAAAAATAGAGGGCTAGTAGATTGTGGTTAGTGAGGATGTGGGGTAAGGAGCTTTTCCTCCCTTATATAACTCGTGAAAGAGATGGTCAAGATGGCAGCTCTTCTGGAGGGAGAACAGAGCCGTGATTGAAACGGGGCTGCTGAGGGTCTGGTGAGAAAAGAGGACGAGCAGTTTGGACCGGCACAGCCGCGTCTCCTGCGCCGCCGAGAGCGGCCCGTGCGCGCGGGGCCTCGGGTCCCGCAGGACAGCGGCTGGCGCGCGGCGAGGAGCCGCCCCCCAGTCACAGCGTGGTGGGCAGGGATGTTTTTAAAGGGTGCGAAGGACCAAACGCCACAGGGAAAGCAAAACTTACAGAGCCCTCGCCGTTTGAGGGGGTGTAAACACCTCCATTACCTACAAGCTGCTAACTGGGATGTTAAGGAAACCACTTCCAGATTCAAGGAGCTCTTTTTTTTTTTTTTTTTTTTAAAGATTAGCTTTGAATCTTGACTGAGGTCTTGTTTGGGTTGTAGCTTCTGATCTCCTTTGCGCTGACATTAAATCTGATTTATCTGGTCAAATTTAATGGAATTAATTAGTACACAGGAGTTGATGAATTTAAATAGCTGATGCTTGAGTTTCTGGAAAAGGAAAGGGTGGCTGCTTTTTCATCTGCACCCCTCTGTTTCCTCTGATGTTATCCTGGCCTAGTTTATTATTTTATATGAGTTTATTTTGACAGTCTCAATGAACAGCTGGCAGTTTTTGAGACTCTTGCAGAAGAAGTTTAAGGTAGCTTTTAAAAGAGGAGTCTTGGGCTAGGATTCTGACTAACCTGTCAGGAAAGCTTTCTGCTGAAGAAGAGAAAAGTTAGGAGGCAGGAGCCTGCTAATCAATGTATGTTTAGCTATAGCCAATTATTATAGACTGTGACATATGCATAAAATTTAGTAGTCATCTGAGCCTGTGAATAAAGTGAGGAGTCCAAGTGAGACTGTTTTGCTTTCCCACCGGCTGTGTCTCCAGAGGAGCACGTTCCCCTGGCAGTGCCCGAGCTGGCGTCACAGTGACAGAGGGGTGCAGCATCCCATGGGGACTCCACTCACCACAGGAAAACATAATCCTGCTGAAAGCAGCTCCACACCTCACCCTCCTTTGGTCTTGAAGCATGAGGTACCTGGGCCAACTTTGCCCTTTAGCCCTGTCTGCAGCTTCTTTGTTGGCAAGCTGCTTTTCTGAGAAGTGACACAGAGTCCAAGCACTTGGCTATGTTCCCAACCCTGCGTGAGGAGCCAACCAGTTTCCATCCTCCTCTGGGCTAAATATCAGTAACTTTTGTTATTAGCCTCATGAAGAGGCTGCAGATCCTTTAAAAGAGGAGGCTGCTAGCCTGGCCGGTGTTGGGACATGGCTCTTAATGGCAGAAAAATAGATGGAGATGGGTGGAACTTGGGAACTGCTTTCCGGTTGTTGAAGGGATCTGTAGAAGATGGTACGTAGAGCAATCATAGGCCTCTGCATCTGGGCCCAAGCAGGAGGGGAGCCACTCTTGTAAGGCACTGAGCGTGAGGAAGGCTTGGGAAGGAAGGGTAGGTGACTACCCAGAAATGGAGAAGTGCAGGGATAGCCTGGGATCTACCTGAAGCAAATCCAGGGGCTGATACAAAGCTGCCACACATACTTTGGCTTTGGGATGAGAGGAACAGCAATGGTTGGAGAGACCAGGCTCATGTGGAAAGATGGTGCAGAAGTCCCTGGAGAAGGACTCTTGAACTTGAAGGACTGAAACAAGCTGCATCCAAAGAAAAACCTACTGATTTGCCGTTAAAATCCAGAGAAGGATAGATACGGGGCTGCAGGGTAGAGTGCACCTTGGTTTAGCTGGTGTCTGCTTGTCTCTGGGAAGTGAAGTGTGTGGCAGATGGCCAAAACCTCCACACGTGCTCAGCCACAGAGCACCCCAGAACCCTTGGGAGCATCACGAAACAAGGCCTACGTCGAGCACTGCTGTGACAGGCAGCGGTGCTATGGGCCATTGCGGTAGAGTAACATCGCTCTGTCTTCACAAACTGACGTAGAGGCCGTGTTTCAGTATGGCCCACTTGTACCTCTTTATTGTGCATCAGCCGTGAGCACTGATTTGAGCAAACCCAGCAATCTTTAGACCCATACTGAGATTCATTGATTCCAGAAACAGAGTTGGCCTGAGGCCCCCTGTTCTGCTGCAGATTTTCCCCAGTGCCTCATTCCACTGCATTTATGACCTGCTTTTTTGCTGCTAGAGTGGCATACAGGGCTACAGTAAAACAAAGTACATACCCCAGGTCTCCTGGGGGTAGAAAACCAGCACATTAACTCAGTGTTTGACCTGTCAAGGACTTCTGATTCTCTCTTGGTTTTACAGGAAGATACCCTTGCTTGAGTACCACACGTGTAGAGGGCTACACAGTTCATGCAGTCAGTACCTGAAGGGCACCTGGCATCATGACAGTAGACTTCAAAAATGGATGTATTGTCAGCTTCAGTCTGGATGTCACCATGATTTTAATGGTAATGTACTTTTTCCTCAGCCAGTCTCCCATCTGCATGTGGAACACAGAAACATCCCAGTATTTATGGGATTTTAACTAGATTAGTTACAAACCTATAAAGCTAAGAAAGAGACAGTTCATCCAGGATTGGGGAGGGGAGTGTTAAAAATGCCACCTCAGATAAAATATTATGGGAGTTGAGTAACTGTAAATAAGAGCCTTGCCTATGAAATAGCTTCTTATGCGAACTTGGGATGAAGGCCAAGAGAATGTCTAGAGCTTGGGGAAATTTATTAGCCCAGATCAACATTATTTCTGGGATTCAGGAGATGGGGTGGCAAAGAATTTGCCTGTTAGAGTCTGCACTTCCTCCATTCATGCCTACACCGGGAGCTTTACTTATAAAACTTTCAAGAAGGTTCATCTGCATTTTTTGAATTTTCTTGGTTCTCGCTAGCAATTACAGCTCTGGCCGGGAACCGGGGAGAACTAGGTCTGAGTTCTTGGCTTCTGCAGTCCGCCAGTGTGGTCTTGGTCCAGTCATTCATCTCTGTGTGTCTCAATGCCCCTTCTGTAAAAAGGAGATAAATATTATTTCCTGCTTCGGCCATTCCTTTCCTCCTGATGTCACGAGGCTGTGCTAACACCGAGGGAGCATTCGGGTGCCTCAGGTACCAGTGCGAGGGCTAGGGATGCTCCTCGCTGCATGGCCAGAGCGCGTGCGGAGCTGCTGGGATGCAGGAGGTGACGCCTCCTGGGGCAGGAATGGCACTTACCGGGGATGGCGCCTTCCTCTGAGCTGAGTCATTTTGTCTAACTGGACAGAGCAGAGATCTGTTGTAGGTGAAGACTCATCACCTGCCAAAGTGATGGTCTGTCCTGATAGCGTTAGTGTCTGCATTGACTTGAAAAGAGGCTCCTGCGCATCAGTAGCACATGACTGGGGAGTCCACCGCCTTTTGTCTCCCCTTCTTCTCATATCTCCTTTTTCCTTCTCTTTGTTCAGCCTGCTACTTTATTCCTCACCTGTGTTCGGCTTCCTGTTTGCATTCTTTATAGCTCCCCTCTGTTTCAGTATTTCTCTGCTTCTGATGATTCCAACACTTCTGCTCTCAGCCTCCATTCTTGCTCTCCCAGTTTGTCCCCATTTTATTTTTCTTACCTTGGGTTTGGTATTCCTCCTGTGCCTCTCCTATTTTTCTCTTTCTCCCTTTAGTTCCAAGAGCATTTTAGTAAGTGGTACCTGTGGCCTATTCTGACTCATTATCCACTGACCATGAAAAGATTTAATCACTGAAAGCAATGCAAAGATCTTCTGTTTCAGGGTGCAGGGTAGGTAGGAGTGAGGTGCACTCACTTCCCCTGTCAGATGGGGAGACGTGAGATCTAATTCCATGGTCAATGTTTATTTGCCAATTTATCTTGCAAACCTTCAGGAATTATAGCTTCAGTCATTCTAGCTCGCATACCAGTATAATGCCCTGGGCTGCAGACACTGTGTGCATTAGGGGTGTGCTGGATCATTCCGTGTTTCCTCACGCTCTCGTGCAATCCCAGAGAGCAGCAGAGCAGCAGCTCTTGGTAACGTACTTAGCTGCAGTGTGGGAAAACTCCCAGACTTGAACTTAGCTTTGTATTTTCATGCCATATGAAACTCTTTAATGTTTGTCCTTCCCTTCACGTGGCTGCTGCCTGCTCTTGTGTTGCACTGACATATGCAAAATCTATTTTGTCCCCTCTTTAATATGCTGCTTGCAGTATAAACGCAAAAGCAGACAGTGCTTCTGAAGAGAAATAAGTGCAATAAGTGCAATTGTCTCTTTTTTTTTTTTTTCTGTTATTGTTATAAATAGTGCCAGGGATTTAGAAGCTATTGAGTCTTTTGGGCAAGAACACAAGTGTTTCGTATCATGTAATCTTAAAGCTCACATATTTAGCTATTGAAGTCTTCCTAGCTGTGATTTGCCAAGTTTACTCTTTACTGATTGGCTTCAGTGAGGGACGAGGATGCTCTGCTCCTCACAAGAATGAGGCTTATAGAAATGGTCTTCCAAAAATGTGGTATGTCAGATCGTGTCCCCAGTCTGTACGTGCATATAGTGCAGTTATTCATGCAAATCAGGCATTTGCATGTGCAACTGGCCCTTTTGCCTAAAGGACCGTGGTATTTCAACACATGAATTTTTGAGGTTGGTTCCTAAAATCAGCACTGCATTTTTCCTCTGCTGGAGAGAAATGCAAATATTTATTTATTGACATAGCTGGAGTTGATCGTTTTCCCTGTCCAGGTCTGAGTTGTCTGTTCCATCAGATGAAAATAAATAGCATTCTGATTTCTTTTTAAAAAGCATTTGTTCATAACTGAGTTAAACAATCAGTGCTGCTCCCTGGCAGTCCTGGTAAAGTGAGATACATATATAGAGATATATATATATATATATTTATATCTCAAAAGGGGCTGAATGCCCAGAAATTCTCTTGGCAGCCCAGCTGTCTGGTTAGAAGAGGAAGTGAGCTACAAAATTTGAACATTCAGTTCTGAGACTTGAAAGCTTTCTGGATTTTATTACTGACTCAACAGGGTTTTCATTATGTATGTGGCCAAGATGTGAGGTTTATGCAAGGGGAACATATTGTAGTTGAAGATGTTTGTAATTTTACACATTGTTAAATAATTGAGATAACTAGATGTGTCCTAAACAACAAAATAAATGAAGTGTTAGCAGCACTGTCACCGTGCACAGACAGTGCATACGAGAGCATGGCCTGTCCCCATCCCCACACTGCCGTTTGGTGCCGCGTCCCGCTCCCGGAGCTGAGCGCCGTGTCGCTGCCCATGGGAATGGGAGCTGCCTTCCTCTGCGTGTACCTGCTCGTCTGTCTCATTCCAAACTCTGTTTTTTGGTAACTTGGGACTGTTTAAATGGCAGTTTGAGGATAAATTTCTTTTGCTCTGATTTTCATGTTAGTTTTAGAAAGGAAAATATTTTGAGAAGCAAATCATTATGCAAAGCAAAAAGGTGTTGGATGAAGGGACTACATTGCAGATACAGGCTGAGGTTCTGACCTGCTGTCCTGTTACCTCCTTTGGCCAAGGATGGGCTCTGTCAGATCACACCCGTGGGACCATTCAGCTTTGCCTCAAATCAGCAGTCATACTTGACTGGCAGTTAAGTAAAATCCTGTCCTATAGACAGCATCTGCTACCTGATTTTGCACTTATACATGTGATGGGTATTTATTTTGCACATTCTTTAAAAGGATTCATTTTTGATCTCTTTGGTTTCTGGTGCCTGGTCTTATCATGCCTTCTCACAAAGCACTGTGAGCAGGGAAGTGCTGTTTCTTCCCTCATGTTGTATACATGGGAAACGAAGGCACAGGACAAATCGTAGGATCATTGGATAGTCCAGGCTGGAAGGATCTCAGGAGGTTTCTTCTCCAATGTCCTGTTCAAAATAGGGTCAGCTTCGAGGTTAAACCAAGTTTAACCAAGTTTGAACCAATCCCCACAACTTTTCCTGTCGCAGTGCTTGATTGTCCTCATGGTCAAATACTTTCCCCTCACGTCAGGGCAGACCGTCTCTTCTTTCAGTTTACGTCTGCCATGTACCGCCATGAGCAGTCTGGCTCTGCTTTCTGGGTAACCATCCTGGAGGCACTGAGGGAGCTGCTATTAGCTCCCTTTGGAACCATCTCTTCTCCAGGATGAAAAAGCCCCAGTCCTTCAGCTATTCCTCACAGGACAAGTCGTCCAGCTCTGACCATCTTGGTGGTCCTCCGTTAAACTCACTCCAGTTTATGGCCTTCTTGTACTGGGGGGCTCAAAACTGTCTGCAATATCTAGATGTGGCCGAGGGAGTGCTGAGGGGATAATCGCTTCTCTGGAGCTGCTGGCTCTGCTGCTCTTACTGCAGCCCTGGGTGCTGCTGGCCTCTCTTGCTGCTCAGGCACACTGCTGGCTCGCGTCGAGCTTGTTTGCCCAGGAGGCCTGGATTTTCATCATTCTTGACATCATTCATATTGCAGCCACTGCATGTGGGTGGCAGAATTGTTCATTTTCTTTTAACTTGAAAGTACTGGTGTGTCTGAAACTATGCAGTGATTGCTTTCTAATTCTGTAACTTCCTGAGACACTGAAGTTAACTCTAAAGTAAGTAATTCCCTCAATTTTCAGTCTTCCCTTTAGAATCATAGAATCGTTAAGGTTGGAAGGGACCTCTAGAAATCATCTAGTCCAACCCCCCTTCACACACAGGGTCGCATAGAGCACATGGCACATGTTATATGGCTTATATATAATTATATGTCTTCAATTATATGACATCTCCAGCATTATAAAGCTAGCCAGGTATCCTCTTGTTTCTGCCCTTGGGAGCTCCTTTTGTTCTGGCTTGTATCCTTGTGAAGAAACCTCTGCTTTTCTTGCCCTTGCAAGAGATACATCTGAAGTGGTGTTTACAGCAGGGGCAGCCGATCTGTGGCACTTGGCCCACACGCAGGGCAGCGAGGTTCAGCCGTGTCTGCCTGGCAGCAGAGCAGAAGGGCTGTCACTGAGCGGCGTGGGAGCTGCCGCGTTTACCTGCTCAGCCCTCGTCCCCACCGAGGAGTGCAGGTGCTTGCTCCGTCCTGCCTTGTGGCCGGGCCGTGCTGCTGGCCGGGCTGCTCGTGCGTCCCAGCCCCGCGGCAGGAGGTGCCAAAGCAGGGGCTGCCTCATGGGGCTTGTGCAGGTCGCACCCGTGTGCCTAGCTCTGCCCCAGGCGGTAATGCCCCAGGCTGTCGGCCTGTAGTGTTACTCCTTCCCATGTTCTCTTCCCTCAGTTTTCTGAGGCGCATGGTACTGCCTCGTGTCTCCTGGCCCAAGAGAGTTTGCCTGGGTGACTGGTAGACTCCAGCCTCTTAACTCTCCCCACTTCGTAATACAATGTTTTTGTGTCATTGTTGAGCTGGTTTTCTTGTTATATACCACTTTTACAGCTGCTTTTGTCTGCTAGTTCCCTCTGTAATTGGAATCATTGGAACAATTTGAAAACAAGATATTGGGTTCCAGCACTTTGAGTGATAGGTAGATTCCAGGAGCACAAGAAGCGTGGTGGCAGGAGGAGACCCTATTGATGTCCTAGAATAGCTTGCTTCTGTATGCACCTCTTATTTGACACTGGAGAGCATGTAAGGCAGAAGTGCCAAAAACCTTGACCACAGAAAATATCTCCTTGGAGCTTGTGTGTTCTAAGGACACCATAAAGTCCAACCACAAAACACAAATCCATAGCAAATTAGGTTTCATTAGTTCCACTACTTGCAGTACTTGTTCACGTCTCTCCTAATTCTTCCAAACGTTGAGTTTGGTCAAGCAACTGCTGGATACTGGGCAAATGTCTTCCCTGAGTTACCCTGAATTTCCACCCTCTGAAGATGTGGAAAGTTCAAAGACCTGAAGGCACCATTAGACAAGATAACATCCATCTGTCCATCGCAATATACAGCCTGGATCTGATGTGCTGCCCCAGGTCTGATACTTTGAAATCCGTGCGTGTTGTCTTAGAGGTTTTGCCAGTGGTTTTTACTAACCAGAAAAATGTGGTATTAGAAGAAGACTGTACCAGCTTGTTGCTTGTATCCTTTTCCCAGTAAGAAAAAGCCAGACAGTGTGTTTTAAATGTAGCCTATGATGAGGGTGGTATGAGGAGCACTAGAAGCCTGGGATGGTCTGGCAGAAAAATAATTTCCCCTTTTTTAAAACCACTGAATGGTCCTTGTTTGGCCACAGTGTGGCTGGCTGTGGGAACAGGCAGTGGGATGGAGACATGGCCTTGTCCCCTCCTTGTGCTTCCTAGAAGCTCTTGGGTGAGCTCTTGCTCCTGCTGCCCCAGTGCCATCGCAGGCAAGGGGCCCAGAGGCTGTGCTGCCCATGGCTGCCAAGGAGGGACAGGCCTCGAGGCAGCCCAGAGAAACTCTGGGGGTGCTGGCACCTCAGATAAGCCTGCGCATTCAGCACCAGCAGCACTGGGGACACAGAGCTGTGCAAAAGGCTTGGTGTTTGTGTTCACTGGGGGGCTCGGAGCGCATTGAGTGAAGCCGTGCGGCCGCTCCCAGGGTGCCGTCCCAAGCGGCTGTGGATCGGCCTCGGAGGCACTCGTGCAGCCTGGGGCAGAGGCGGCACTGGGCAGCATGTAGCTTGAGGACATTACTGGGGGAAGATAGTTAGAATGCTGGAGCAGCCACTGTTTAATGTGTGGTGAAGTTGGAGCCATATTAACGTGCGTGTTAGCGACAGCTCATGGTTTTGTGGAGCTGATGATGCTTCGGCCAGATCCTTTCTCACAGCCTGTGTATTGCGTTCCTCCTGCAGCTCCTACCTCTTCCCCTGCACAGCAAGTGACACAGAGTTTTCCAGAGGTGATACACTCCCATAAAAAGGCCTTTAAATGTTCCTATGGAGAGACTGAACTACTCATTTTGCCCACAACGCAGGCTGAGCAGCAGCAGCGCCCGGCGCATGGTGACCCTGCCGCGCACACCCTGCACTGGCTGTGCCGTTCTGCGTGCGGCTCCCAGCCACAAAAAACATCTCATGCCCCAAGAGACACATCCCTGCTGGGCCCATGCGTCTGTGGAAACATCCTCCCTGCCCTGGCTGGGATTTTTTGCAGAATTTGAATGAAATGCCAGCTGAATTCTTAGGGCTCCTTCCTTCCCCACGTTCTTGCCCCCTTCACCAGCAAAGAGACTCCTTGAGCAGGAGGGAAAGGCAGTGCTCCTGTACAGCATCTAGTCTGTTAAAATAAGAAGAGAGATCTTCCCAGGCCTGAGCCCACCTCTCAGTGCTTGTAGTTTTACTATCATATTTTCCAGCATGTTCCCAGTGTTTCTTCTCTGCTGTTGCTGTACACAGAGGCAGAGGAAACTTGCCTGTGCAGGGGAAAAAGTGAACTGAGCTTTCTCGGATGCTGTAATAAACAGCCGGAGAAAGCTTCTCATACTCATCTCTCCATTTTAGACATTAAGAGGTCTTAATTGCGAGCATAGCTTTAAAAAAAAAATGACCCTCTGCCCTCTATAATACTTATCACCTGCCCAAGGTAAGAAAGCTGTAAGTTCAAAACAGTGAATATATATCTTGGAACAATGAATACTGTCCTCTTTGAGAAGGTGGTAGCATTTAAGCTGGCCAGATGCCTGCAGCATGGCTGCCGCTCTCCCTGCGTCGCCTGGCCTCCTTACACTGGGGAAGAGGCCTTTGCCCCCTTGGTGCACTGAGTCCCTTTGCTGCAAAGCTGCCGCCCTAAAAGGGCTTGCGACCCCAGAAACCCTGTGTGATGCGAGTTGGGGGACTTTAGGGCTTGAGCTTCTTGTTTCTTGGGTCTTTTTCCAGGTCGGGGCAGCTCTGGCTGAAGCGAGCCGCTGTGTGGAGCGCAGTGCTGGTGGGGCGCAGGCCGCGCTCCGTGTTGACACAGCGCGTTGTGTAACCGCCCGGCCTGGCCGGGCCTCGCGGGGCTCCCGCAGCGCGGCACAGCGTGCTCGGGCCGCTTGCTGCTGCTGCTCCATGGCAAAAACCACAGCTGATGTGTGGGAGAGGGCACCACTGGGAGCTCCAGCCACACGGACAGGGGGACCGAGCCATCCCTAGGTGTTTTAGAGTGGCCTTAGTGCTGGTCTAAGTTACTCAAGGCAACAGTAGCTCTTCGGAGGCCATCCTGGAGTGTGTGGGGGTCCAGCTGGACCTCCTGGCACCCAGCACTTCAGGGGTGCAAACTCTGCTGCTGGAGCTTGCCCCCACCGCTGGCAAACCCTAGCATGTCTCCTAGAGAAGACGTGTGATGATCACCATGTGCTTGCGCCGGGTCACAATGTTGCAGAAATTCATTAGTCTGAAATTCTGAAGGTCTGGGTTACAGAAGAGCAAAATCATATGTATGTCCCTTCATCAGAAGAACCAGCAACTAACCTATGTGGGCAATCTGAAATGTAGTTTCTGCAAGAGTCCATTTCCATCCCGCCCCCCCCGCCTTTTTTTTTTTTAGTTTGCATGCTGTCATGCACATTGTGTTGTCTAATAGAAGTATTTAACTCCAAGAAAATATGGCATAGGAGATTCAGGGTGCCATTTTATAAACAACGAGCTGCAAGTTGTCAAAAAAAAAAAAAAAAGGCAAGTCTGGCACATGCTGAATCCATTCCTTTCTGTGGAGGAAGAAAAATAACAATTTCTTTCCTATACAACTGAACTCTTTCACAATCGACATTGCTCACAGCTGGGGTAATAGCCATCAGCAGCAGGGATGTTAATTTGTCTGGAATCTCCTCTCTCCACCCTGCTGCCGACATGCTCCCACCTTCACCTCACGCTCCTCGCAGACGCAGCCAGTGCAGCAGCTTTCACAGGAAAGGAGCCCTGGATGTGAGGGCTTGAAGGGGGCTTCGTGGTCTCCTGGGTTAGCTCCCTGGCACAGGCTTTGCAAACTGCATTATAAAGCCCTTTAAGGCTTCCGCAACCATGGGTGTTGCGGTCACGCAGTGATTTAAATTGCCTGTAAGGTCATTCGGAAACTGAGGACGACTTGGGTTTGGGTATGTGCCCCTGGGAGAGGTGAGCGCTTGGGGCTGGTGAGGCAGCACCTGGACAGAGCAGCTTCACTGCGGGAGCCGGTGCCCGGCGCAGCCGCGAGCCCGGGGCTGCCTCCAGCACCGGCGCTGTCATTGCCCTGGGCTGGGAGCACTGGTGTTTCTCTTTTGATAGAGGGCTGGCTAGTTTTCCTTGCCCAGCAATAGCGGGCGGTATCTTGAAAACACTGAGTGTTTTTCAGTCCAGGCACCAAGGACAACTCCCAGTGCTGTTTTGGTTGAAGGTTGGTTACATGCTGCAGCTGCCTAAAATTAGTTATTTTACAGCATTACCAATTACTGACTCAAGATGGTGATACAAACAGTGCAAAGTTTGGATCTCATCTTTCTGGCTCGTGTTGACTAGCAAGTTATAGTCTTAAAATAGCAATTATCTAATGGGGAAAATCCCGCAGTTCTAGACAAGCGGATTATAAAAATAGCTACCATTGCTTGTAAGATTACCAAAGTCACTTTTTAACCATGCTCCAAGTCCCATGGACATATACCTGTTATCGAAAGAGGGAGTAAAAGGCTGGCAAGGGTTTCCCTTTAATCTGCTTGGCATCAGTAAATATCTGCAGGTCAGCAGAAGTTGTATTTATAGTTGTAACCACATGAAGCAAGAAAGCCGACACTTGCCCTGTATTTTTCCATGAAAGAGGTGAAGTAATTCAGTTTGTGAATAGATCACTGTTCATGGACCTTCTTTTTTGACCCTGATTCCCTTTATATAACAGTCTCCTGTTCCTCCTGTGGATGTGTTTTTTTGCAGGGAAAGTTATTTTTGGAGTGATGGTTTATAATTGATGTTAAAGCATGTAATAAGGCCTTTATACACATTCTCTGTACTCACATTTATGTAATTGCCACCAAAACTCAGCCTATTTGCTTTCAAATTTCTTTCAATCTTCATATCTATTTTCATTATGCTTCCTGTTATTATGTTTTCCAAACACATTGTTGGACAGTAAAGATTCGCTGTTTAATTCAGATTCCAGAGCTGCAATTATATCTGTTACATTAGTGCAAAGGTTTGGATGTCTTAGTAAGTTAACTGCCATAGTATGTCATCTACCAAACTTCTCTTCTGAGGGTGAAAGCTAGTGAGCTATTTTAGCATATTTATATATACTCAAAAATAGGGACATTAATATAGATTTAGGACCTATTCTGCTTCCCACTAAACCTTAAGAAAAGATGGATAGAAAAGTGAAAGGGAAATCTGCCCATTGAGTTTGTGGAAACCTATATCTGAACCTATAAAGAACAGCAACCCCAATCTTAAAAAATACTAATGTCCCTGCTGAATGAGCTGAAGTTTTGCCTGGATAGTGACAGCATGATGCCAGGCAGCTATTACCTAAGAATACTCTCATCTTAATTTTGAGATCCTTTGCAAACTAAGGAATGCAAATGTTGTTGTATCAGAAGGACACTGAAGACTTTTGCCGAGATGGTGATGGTGATTATAGGATTGCCTTTTTTTTAAAAAAAAAAAATCATTTCTCTACTTTAAAAAAGAATCTACTAAAGCTAATTTTGCTCAGAGAGCACGTGTAAGATCTTCTTGCAAAGATCCTTCTCTTCTACTGTAAACAGCACCCAGCCTGAGATGGTTGCTGGCATTAGGCCCCTAAAGTCCTGTTCAGGCATACAGCAGGTTTGCCTTGAGATTTCAGAAGTGTTAAGCATGAAGGCTACCTCAGCTCAGTATGGGCTTCAGGACCTTCTGCTTCTGGAAATGAAATGCATGGAAGGCTCTTCCTTGCTCCTATTCAAGGGACTGCCTGTTTAGCACAGAGTTGCAGTCAGTCACTTTTTTTTTTTGAAAAACTGCTTTAGGTCACTAAGTGCTTAAGTGACTTGTCCTGGTGGTAACTAGTACTGGGCTCATATTGGTTTCCTTTAAGCACTTTTTTTAACTCTGTTTTTGTTTCACAACCCAGGAGCTTTTTTTTGAATGAGACAATCTGCTATTTTTATAGCTACAACTAGTTAGTTTATCGACTGTTGATCATATGCTGTTTTCAAGTACCCATTATGTCTTTCCTGTAACTTATTCCAAGATCTGAACAGATACTCTGGAACATGTGGTAAAGTAATTTTGTCTCTGCAGTGTATATAGATCATTACAGACTGCCTGCCAGAGCAGGTGTCCATGGATGGGGAATGACCATTTTCCATCTGTTTGTTTTATTCTCTTGCTTATTTGTCACTATTAAACGATTGCCTCAATGACAGAACTCCCAAACTATGCGTTACTGAATTTCTATTTCAGCTGGAAAGCAAGATGATAGCCCTCTGGCACGCACACCGCTCGGGGAAGAAAAACACCCACAAAGCCTCCCGCAGGGGCTTCATACCTTCACAGGAGCTTTTTTATTTTCAGATAACCTCATACAGCTCAGCGAGGAGCCTGTGCTAGTGGAGGCTCAGCCGTGGGAACCAGGGCAGAAAGAGGGAGGGCCGGGAAAGGCCCCAGCCCGTGAGGAGGCAGCCCCAGCTCGTGCCGGCCACGCGTGGGGGCCAACAGCCCCCAGGTTAAGGGCTCAAGCAGGGGCCTAGGGCCAGCGGAGGGCAGCCCTGACCCTGACTGCAGGTACCAGCCTTCAGCGCAGCGCTCGACACGTGCACGATGGAAGCACGGCCACTATGAGCAATGTTGGGTCTGAGGTGGAAGCAAGGAGTGCGGCGAGTCGGCCCGACCTGAGCTAGGCTGGCCAGACAGAGCCATGTTACTACCTTGTTCTTGGTGACTTGTCTATGGTCAGTTAATAACACGAGCTTAGTGTTTAAAGCCTATTTTTATTGCCCTGCACTGTTCCATTTAACTATAAATACTCCACGATGTTACATAAATCCTGTCAGAAGCCGAAGTTCTGCTATTAAAAACACAGCAATAGTTGGGGCACTCCCTGATTCCCTGTCCCTAAAAGCATCCGGTGCCTCCAGAGCAGCATTACAGGAGGGTGCACATATCAGATTTACAGGGAGGGCTCGGGATTAGCGGTCTGACACATCCCCGAGATGCCTGGCGAGAGGCCGGGGCAAGCCCGGGCAGGCCGCGGGGCCTCTCCACAGAGCCGTGCCGCGTGTGAGCGCCGGGGAGGTCGCGCAGTGTCGGTGCTGGCACCCAGACACCTCTTATTTTAGGGTCCTGAGCTCGGGGAGGAATGAGCACGGCCGGGGGGGTTCCCAGAGAAGATGTTGCATGCTGGCCATCCCCTCGCATGTGGAGGTTTCATCCCCAAAGCTGTGTCTGTGCCCACTGGTGCCTCTCTGTGGGGACCCACTGGAGGTGAGGAGCTTTCCATTTCTAGAGACCTTTGCAGGTGGGTCTTTATAAATCTTAGGAAATACAGTGTAAAGTCTCGTCTCTCTTCAGCTGCCTTCCTTATGCCACTCTCCAGTGCTCTGGGACAGTGTAGAGCAGCATCGAAGCTAGTGCACAGGGTGAGCTGGGCCTAGAGGCACAACTAGATAGCGGCTGCGTTCAACTGCCCTCCTGCAGGCGCTTATTCCCGAAGAGCAGGGACATGAAGAAGCTGTGTATCTTGGCATGCTGCACGATACAAATGAACAGCACCGGGAGAAAATTCACTCAGAAAGGTGTTTGCACGAAACACCTAGAAGTCTTTCAGGCAAAGTATTTTTGAGGTGGGGACAGGAAGGTATCGGGGAAAAAACTGAGGGTTGGAAATGTACTTCCAACTATTTTTAAAGTAAACAAATTCTTTTTGAAGTTGCGGCCTTGTTGCATAAATTGTGCATTTGACAGAGTAAGTGGTGGGATGTTATGGTAATTACTAATGTCCCTTGAATATTTGGTTAACCACTGTATATAATCCTACATGCAGTAGCCTTTCCAGGGCGAATTTAGATCTTCCCGTTGGGCAGGATTAACTGTTAGTCTCTTGTTTCAGCAGCTTTTCAATTATTCAATTCTAGCACTAGACGTTTTCCACTTGGGGGAGAGAAAAAAAGGTATCCTTTTGACATCTGGCTTCAAAACAAATTCCATCCGGTACCTGTGCATGATGAGCTGTGAGATGCCCACTTGGGTGCTGGGGAGCAGGGAAAGCTGTCAGACTGCTGAAGACTCAGCTCTAATGCAGCAATGCATTTTACTCCCTTTTTCCAGAATTCAGTGGAATATAAATAAAGCGCATTAACGTACTGTTGAACTCGATCTTTCAGGTCAGATCCTTGCAGAGATGCTAACATTTGAGAAGGCACAAGCCACTAATCCTCTTCTCTGGCATTTGAAACGTACCCATGCTGCTACCACCTTTTCCCGGTATTTTTGCTTCAGCCTGTTTTCTTACCCTCGCCTTCCTGCAAAGTTCTTCCTGTTAACATCTCTGTGATTTATACCCTGGAAAGGGTGTCCCTGCATATTGTGTGGAATCAAGGCAGAAAGGCGATCTGCTCCAAGTTCATCTCTTCTCTGCAGGGAATGATCTATCCTTGGGCTATCACCCTTGCTTTGCAAGTTAAAACAAGTTGCCACGTGGTATGAGATTTCTATTCCCTCTAGTCACCCTTATTCATCAGATGCTTTTGAGAAGGATGAATCTTCCAACCCAAATAGCATCTGGGCAAATGGACAAGGGCAAGGACACCTTCCTTCCAGCTTCATCCCCATGCAGGAAATCTTTCAAGCGTGTGCCTAAAATCCTGTTGTCTCCAGTGAGATTTCAGCATGAGCTTGAAGTTAAAATTATATGCACATAGCCAATGTTTGAAATCAGAGCGGGGTTTAGGTGTAATAGTCTGGGCCAGATTGTCCAGATATGCTGTATAAGTGGTAGCAGCACCTCTCTGCTTAGCTTCACAGCATGCTTCCATAAATCTTACTGGCTTCCAGTTGTTGTTGCTCCTTTTCAGCTTGTTTTTTGTCTAGTTTGGCTGCTCATCTCGTGCCTTGTTATTGAGGTTATACATGTCTTATAGTTACCCTGCTGCCTACACGGCAGTGTGGCTTGGGTGGATTTTGACCACTCTTCTCCAGCACTGCCTTGCTCACTTCCCTCCTGCTGACACCTCTCCAGTTTCCAGGTTCCCATTTTCACGGCAGTTTGGCTCATGTCTTCAGGCATCGTAGGCACAGCTCTTTACTGCTGTTCTGGTGCCACAGAACAATGCAGACTTTATAATTACAGTGTTTGGTACCTTTTGTTTTTAAAGACATCAACCACAATCAAAATAACACATTGCAGCCAGCTGCCAAAAGAATTCTTTGTAAGCAAGTTAAAATAAGATCTTACCTCATCAGAGTACACTTAGAAGCTTAGGAAAATGTCAGCCATAAACCTTTGCACTCTTCACAAAAAAAGAGAAGCCTAGGTTTAGTTTCCAAAAATGACTTTAGATACAAATTAACTATGTATTTCACTAGGGACAGATCTTTTTATAAACTGCAGAGGTTATAAAAGGAAAATCTAGCAAGCTTTCACATGAAGAAACCATGACAATAGCTCTGTGGTGCCTTTTGGGAGGTAGAAGCGGGATGGCTGTGTGGTGTGAGGCATGAGAATACTTAGAACTATGCAGTAGTAGTCCAGTAACAAGTTTTTTCAAGTGTGTATCATTTCTTGTTTCATTTTCCTTCTTTACACATTTACATGAAGTCTTTCAGCATTGTTTTTTTAGGTGAATCCAAGAATCAGTCAACTGAAGTGATATATATTACTGTGGAATAAACTGGATATTGGTTGTGGTAGCTGCTGGATGAACAGGGAAGCTGGAGAAACTTTTTTTTTTTTTTTTCTCTGTTATCTTTCTGTGTATGAGGGGTCCTGTCCCACCAGCTGTGCCTGCTCTCCTGCCTAGCTCTCTGGCAGTCCTGGGTATAGCATGGGGCAGATGGGGTGATCGCATCTCGCCGTTACATAACTCCTTGGGAAGCCGTGGCGAATAGCTGGGTGTTACTTTGTTTGCATTATGAGCAGTCTGGCAAGAGTGAGTGTAAAGAGGGATTTAAAGGGAAAGATGTGGTAAACTGAGCAGAATCAGCAAAATAGTTTCTTGTGGAGAGGCAGGAGAGATGGAATTGCAGAAGAAAGAAGAAAACATTCCTGGAGAGCTTTAAAGGAGTGTTGGGGATGTCTATGTGGTGTTAGATGGTCCTGCAGGGACCAGGGCTGGGCTTTTGAAGAGAAGCGAGGGGCAGGCGTGTGGCTGGAGAAGGCCCCTCTCCTGAAGAGGGGGGAGCTGAGCAGTTCACATGAGCTGGGGGATTGCTCTGAGCAGCCTGGGCTGCACGTAGGGTGGGCTGCTCCGGTTGGGAGCAGGTGATCTGAGGGATCATTGTGCTGGGTGACTTCACAAGCAACATGAGCAGCAGGCTAGGAGGGGTGGCCCATGGGGTGTTGCTGGTGCCATCATGTGGAGATGGCCACGTCAGGCCAAGATCTTCAGCTGAGTTGTAGAGAGGGAGGTATCAGAAACTGGATATGTTTTGGGGGGATAAAAGGGGTAAGGACTAGAGCAGATAATGGTTATGTAAACTTTCAATGCTCCTGTGAAAGGTGGGACTGCTGACATTGACAGGGAAAGAGGGAGGGATTTGGGAGGAAAATGAGGATTCAGCCTTTCATGCTGCTGAGCGCTCCATGCAGGCTGCCTCCGATACCACTAGGTTTCCCACCACACTTTATCCTTGCAGTCTCAGTGGGAAAAGGTCCAGACCACAGAAATCTCGTTAACAATTGGCATAATCCCTCTCCTTAGCGGCCCTTGCAGCGGAAGGCCAAGGACGCTGCCGCGGGCCGGCAGCAGCCGCTCGTCGCAGGTGTGGGAGCGCGGGCAGGGCCGCGCGGCACCGCTGCCCTCCGCTGCCTCCAGCAGAAACTCTGCCGCGGGCTTGGGTTCCTGCCTGTCAGCCGAGACCTTTCACCAGCTCCTAGTCCAGTCATACATTTTAAAAATACATTATTGCTCGCACGCAGTAGCTGTATTGGGCAGCTCTTTCTAAACATTTCCTACTTATTTCTCTACTTATAAAAATAACAAGTTTGCAGTAAGTTGTTGAGGCCTGAGAGCATTTTAAGGGACTTGGTCTTGCCTTACCCAATGAACACAAAATCCATGTTTGAAGGCGCTACATCTCCTTGAATATGCATCCATTTTATTTAATGAGAGAATCACATACATACCCAGAGCACCACGCTTATGTGCTGAGCACCTGGATGCTCCAAAGTTATAATTACTCTGCATAAAATAGTGACACAGTTTCTAGGCATTTCTTGATCCTGGGCTGGCTGAAGTAAGCTCATTTACATTTAAATACCTTTAAGCCCCTGAAAGAGTTTGCATTTTTCATTATGCTTGGCAAACAGCTTTTGAATTTTTTTCTATGTCTCAAATTTTATTCTTCCATTTACAACTGGCCCTTGCAGTCTCACCACAAGACTTCTCATTCATGAGGTGATCCTTTGCTGGCTACTGGCTGCTTTAAATATTTCTTCTTCTTTCCTAAGCTCATCTTCTATTTCAGAAGCCTACATTTTCTCATACTGGGCTGTGCCAGACTTTTCTCTGAACTCCTTCCCCAGGCTACAGTTTGTAAAGAAACATCACAGCCATTCCTACACCCTTCCCAGGCCTTTTCACCTCCGCCCCTTTCTCCTCCTTGGGTACTGCACGTTGCGCATTGCAGAGTAGTGCTTTATGAGTGAGCGTTTATCATAGCGGTTCGTTTGTCATAAGTTCATTACAATCGATGTTTGGGCTTGCTGGGATGATTCTGGGGAGCAGGTTTTCATTATGAAAAGCCGGAGTGACCTTTAAAGTCCCAAGGCCCTGCTTCTGAATGAGGCGGGCGGCTTGCAGCGAGGCTGAAGATTACAGTGTGCAAACAAAGGCCGAAACATGCTTCTCCCATGTAACTCCCTGCAAAACCAGTATTTGCCCGTGGCATTCGCAGGGGGGGCTTTTCCTTTGTGCACAAGACGAAAGTGGGGCAGGCCACAATAAAAGGCATTGTTGGCCCCAGCACGCCAAGAATGATGATCCAAGAGCCAAAATAATAGCCAAGTGTCGGGAGGGAATTTAGTTCACAAACGTGTCAGGGTAGCTTCAGGCTTGCTCAAGTTGTGATTCAAGATTCTCATTCTTCTGAAATTCTTTCCAGGCCAAAATGAATTAAATAGTTGCTAATCTTCAATCGTGCCCGGGTGCGGTGGGATCAACGTTTGAGGCTGGCTTCACCACGCAGTGTTCTCGGCCTCCGATTCCTGCGTGGCTGCAAACCCCAGGGAACTGCGGTGTTTGTACCATCCTTATGATCTCTTTCCCTTCAAATTCCTTCTCTAAGCTCCCTGCAGGAGAGCCCTCCTCAGTTTTTCTTTCATGATCATCAGCAAGGATGACTGAGTGTGCACCCGACAGGTATTTAATGGGTTAAAAGCTACCATTATTATGGAGCTGGTTTCCAGACCAGAATAGTACCTAGCTAGGCTCACAAATCATCGTAAATAGGAGAAGAAAATTAATCTTGCTGTGATACACCTAGACAGCCTGCTAACCACAGATAAAAAAAAAAAAAAGTGTCATCTTTTTCCTGTGGGGTATTGTCCAGTTAAATTCATGATAACAACAATAGCCACTGCCACAACAAAAGAACTTTTCATAAAACATTCCCACACAGACAGTGTAGGAATACACTGTTTTAAAAATAGTATTTTAAAATAGTATTTTTAAAAGTTCATAACATCTTTCTCTCCTTTTCTTCCCTTATTCCTAGTGAAAATGCTTAGACCCTAATGCCAGGCAAGAATTCATGGTAGCAGCTAAGTGTAAAAACTGTAATTTATAGTCCTATAGCCTTGTCAAATATAATTACAAACCATGTTCCTAGTGCTGCAAATTACAGAGCACTTCACCAGTGGGAGATGGCACGTTGCCTGTTGCGATAGGTGGTCCCACACCTAGAACCGACTGGCAGCTTGTGCAAAATAGCCAGGCATCTCCTCTGCACCCAGCTGGGCAAGGACAGATGGCCTTTTTCTCCTTCAAAGAGACTGCTGATCGGGCTTTATTTGAAATAGTTTATGTGCATATGAAGTATTCAAAAGAGAAGGAGTATTTTGTGAATGATTTTGTTCATGAGCTAGGTGAAGTGAAAATTTTAATGATTTGCATCTGAAACAGTACAAGCTTTTCAATAGTTGTTTTTTTTTTTTTTTTTTTTTCCTTCTGATAATGGTATCACTTTCATTAGCTCTAAGGCAGCCTTATGCTTTCCTGGCAGTGTAAATTCATTTATACCTGCCTTTAAGGCCTCTCTGTCCTTCCAAAGTGGTGTAGCAGAAGCTGAGGATAAAAGAGAATCAAAGTACTGCTAAAAGGACAAAAAAAGCATGACATAACTAGCACTATTTAATGTGCTTTATAACCTGCCTCCTCCTCAGAAGTTCACACACAAATTGTAAAGTTATGAATGGCTCAAAGGGAATGACTGATTCCCTTTTACACTTTCTTTTCTCCCCGATGTATCCCGTAACTTATCTGCTCTTTGTTGAATGTAGTTGAACTCCAGTTCAGCTAAGCTTGTGGCTTAATTAAAATAATTCTAACTATGATGTGCAAAGGCAAGGCGATTTATACAGCAAGATGTCTCATTCATTGTGGTCTTGAGCTGTCAGCCTAAGTAGGATGGTATTTTACCTCCGTTTTTTCAGAGCTAACCCCTGGCTCTCAGCTCTAGGAGTACTTAATGGGTTTTCCCACTTTAATTCATAATAAAGTGATAATTATGATGATAAAATAGGAGTTCTGAGCTTTTAATGGCTTTTTTTTCTTCAGTGTGCTCTGCACATCTGCACTAATTGCATTAGATGCAGAGTTGAGTAATTGAAGACCTATGGAAAAAAAAACATATTTTGGTCAAGGGCAACTAAGAGGTGCTCCTGGAAACTGCTTGCACTGCTCTGTTCAGCTGTCCCTTAGTTTCTTACATAGCACCAAGGGAGCACCAAGAGAGTACAAAGATCTGCAAGAAATGTTTTGCCACATTGTTCCTTACAAGAAAAGGGAAAATTTGCTCTTTCTTCTTAGAATCCAAACTTGCCTTGGTTCAAAAATAAAGATGTATTAACAAGGCAATGAAAAAATATAACAGATAAATCATAAAAGATGGGACCTTGTTTTCAAGAGAAGCAGACAGGTCCCAGAGCGTCGAAGGACTGTCAGGAGCAGTCAACAGTGTTATGCTTTTTGGTTTAAAAAAAAAAAAAAAAAAACGAACAAACAAAAAAACCCTTCAGCACTAGCAACAGCATCAGGCCTGACTCTAACAAGCTAGATGAATGCGGCCCAAGGGATGCTTCAGGTAGAAGGGGAAACGTGGGACTTCTTGTGTGTCTAATTAGGACACTTGGCAACTGGCTAAACTTTAATTGCTCTCCAGACCTTGCCGAGGAGCGAGGAGGGCTATTGATTTCTGTCTCGGCTCAGGGCTTTCCGAGCGCTTGTCAGCTCCATGTGCACCTAGCGCATGGTCTAGCCTTGTGCCAGCCGAAGCTGCTTGCAGCCCAGCCGTGGGCCGGGGCTCGACGGAGTGTGCCTGGAATGACGAGTCCATTCCGAACCTCCCTCACTTCCCTGTGCCAAGGCTCCGTGTGCGGTCGCTTCCGGAGAGTCCCCACATGGCTGCATCGCCTGTAAAAGCCTTTTACAAACCTCATTGCTGCAGTGCCTGGTTGCCCCTCGAAAGTAAAACAGGCCTAGAAAGATCCTTGGCTCTCTTTGGTCAACAGGAGCAAGACAGTGTTTATTTTATAATGGCGCGTGTTGGTTTATAATGTACTGTTACTGAGCAGAGACTAGAGGTCCATTAGAGGTGGATTTTGTATTTCACTTTTAGACAACAGTGTCCATAGCTGACATTATCTCTTTGGGGTCAGCTTCCACATTTCATGGGCTAATTGCCAGGAAAGCTGTCTCTTGCACACACGTGTTTCTGGCCAGTAGCTGAGAGGGTAATGGTTGCAGAGGAACAAAACTGGTTGAAACAGATACAATGAGAAAACTCGCATGCAGACACGAAGTGTAGCAATTTAATTGGAAGAAAAAAAGGCATTTGGGGAAAAGGTTGAGTAAGAAGGAGAAGATAGCATTGCCATTGCAAAATCAGCAAAAATATGGGCTTGCAGGGATTTACAATTTAATAGGCAAATAGCATCATTATGCACAAGCAGGTTCCTAGACAACTAATCTAACACACCAGGGAGATCAGTGTGCTTGTGCAGGGTAGGTGTGTGTGTGGTTTTGAAAAATAAAGGTTAGAGTAATGATTTCTCTTCTGCTGTGGAATGGATAATTAGTAAAATTCCATGTATTTTCTATTCAGCAGATACAACTCCTAAATATCTGGGACTTGCATCATTTGGTGTCCCAATAGTAAAAAACTGCTAGATACACCCTATTCTGTGAAAAGTGTTTGTATACAAAATGGGAAGTGGTCCTTTTGCAACTAATAACTTTAATAACTAATCCCATTGAAATATTTGATTGTGGAAAACAAACCTTATATGTGGCCAAGGCAGTAAAGACAGAAAAGGTAAGGTTTAGATCCCTACATGCCAACTTTAAAATGGGAATATGATGCATTTTCTGATGATCGGTTAGAGCTTGACTTTCATTCTATTAACGTATTTTTAAATCATGATGTCACTGTTACTTTCATGTATATGTATCTCCTTTTAGAATCAGGAGATGACAAAATACACAGTAAAAGTAATCTGAGACCTCAGACAGCTGATAAAATAAAACATCTCTTGATATATCTCCTTTGTTAGTCAGTGTTGGGTTATAGTCTCATTTTGTACCCAGAGCAGCTCTACTATTTGTAATAAAACACTTCCCACATGACACTGTCTTGTCATCTTCACTGCTTCTAGTGAGGTTTAAAGTGACTCATACTTTACTGTGTCCTACTTATGATATCTCAGATGTTGCTTTTTCCAAGGCGCTTCCCCATGTCTTTGACCTTCAGGTTGCTTTCAGGTGTTGAAAGAGAATCACGCAGAACTGGAAATGCCTGAAATCATGAGTTGTCTTCTTTAAAACTATGTCTTTTTTTTCTTTCTTTTGTGAAAAATAAATAAATAAAAGAGGATTTTTCCCACTGATATTAAAAAAGTTTTCAAATGACTTTCTAATTGAAATGAATGAGTAACTCTGATGTTCCATTCCTGCAATAATGCATTGTTAAAGTGAGCAGATAATTATACTTTGAGTTTATATATCTTGTAAAACTGCTACCATAATCATTAAATAATTGTATTTAATTTAGATGCACAATAAAATTTCATTCCTATTTGCTGTGCTCATTAGCATAAGGTATTTATTCTCTGATCTTGAGCGAACTAAGAATATGAGCACTTGGAGGTACCAGCCTATGTGTGTCATGCAGTGAGGGGCGCATCTGGCAAAATGCATTAATTATATATACATTTTTGTTACTGCTTTTCAAGGAACCAATACGAGGGCCAATATATCTTTTCAGTGCTGATTTTGTCTTTGTGGCTATGCTGTTAAAGGCTTGGCTGGTTCTCTCTCCTTGTGCTCCCAAGCATGTTTCTAACACAGCTGAACTCACACAGTCAGCAAAGCTACTGGCAAGTGTATTCTGTGTGTGAACTGCTTTCTGCTAACAGGTCAGGAAAGACAACGTTCATTCCTTTCAGATAATGTGGCTGGCAATGCTTGCATGTCACATGTCTACCTTAAGAATAAAAGTCATCGTTTTTCCATAAAATATTAAATTACTATAAAATGTACAAAGGTAGATATTTGAAATATCAACATATCTGACAACTGTGAGCACCAGTACTGAAATTTAGCAGTGTCTAGCTCAAAAATGGGAACGCTTTCCATTAAACTGACATGTAAATGAAGTTTTTGTATTACCAAACTCTCATGTTCAATAATTTAAAGGTCATAAGAAGTCTTCAGGATCTAGGAAAAAAGAGTTGTAATCATCAGCTTCAATACACCACCAGGAAAGAAGGACAAGATTTTTCACTAGTGTAATTTAGCATAGTTTCTTGGAGTTGAATCCCGCCCAATAGATGATTACATAGAACTAAACAGGAGGAAGTGATTTTTTGGTATAATTCTTGTTAGTCAAGTGAAAGGATAGGAGATTTGTATTAGTTCTCTCTCTTTTTTTTTTTTTTTTTTAACAGCAGTAATTCAGTTGATCAAGCCTTCGCCCTTTGTGTTTGGCATATTCAGTCTGAGTTGGCCTTTGTGGCAATTGGTGGGAGAATTCAAATAAAACCTGTTTTAGTCTAAGAAGAGGGTTAACAGCAACTTTATGAACTTCAGCAAGGATGGAGCAGCCCCATACACCCAAGCAGGGCAGGAACCAAGAGGCTGAGTAAAAGCCCTGCTCAGTGGGACTTGAAGCTTGCCATGGGTACCAGGTTCGCTCTCTGCAAACACACAAGCAGGATATGCATTAGGAGGATCATGGCCAGCCAACGGAGAGAGGCTTTTATTTCCCTCTACTTTGTACTGGTGAGGCAATATCTGGAATATCGTATCTAGTTTGGGGTTCTTGAGTCAAAGGGGATGTTAAGAAACCAGAGGTTGTCCAGCAGAGGATTAACAAAGTCTTTAGGGGTCTGGGACTCCTGACCTACAAGGAGAGATGAGGGGAGTGTAGTCTGGAGAAGAGTAAGGCTTATATCAACCTGCAACTACTTGATGGGAACTGACATACACAGTGAAAACAAATTCATCTCAATAGATGCAGATTTCATGGGGATTTCTGTAGGACTTTTTGTTCTTCAGCACATTCATAAATGATCTGAAGAAAGAAGGTGAAAAGTCAGATGAGAAAGTTGCTGATGCTATTGAGTTACTCAGCAGGACTCGGGGGATTACAAATCCTCAGTGCAATTCCACTTGCAGGACAATAAAAGAACAGATAACATTTACTCAAGGGACGTGCACAGGGAAACATGATCCCAATAACGCATACACAGGGATGGGCTCTGCTCTCCTGAGGTCCAGGAATCAGACCTTGAAGTTGCACAAGCTCTTCAGCTCCCCGTTCCCTCAAGACCAAAAGCTAAGTGAGCAAGGGTGCCTCATCTCCTGGTGATCCATGCAGCTTCCTTACTTGTCAGGGACAGTGGCAGCAGTAGTTCTGTCCCTTCCTGATCTTCACCCTAACTGCTCCACTTCTCCGTTCTTTTTCAGCCGATGAGTTAGAGGTACCCAGAAACTTTCTAATTAAATGACAAGGAACAGCACAAGCTAGAAAGGACAAAACTGATCACCTGGTATCTCTGCAAGTCTTCCAGCCGGTGACACTTCCCTGGCTACTGCTTGCTTCCTATGGAAGCATGCACATGTTGTTTCCATATGGAGGAGTGAAGATCTACTGAACATCTTCATTTGAAGAAGAAAAGATCTTTTAATATTTGTTTTGTGATGGATTACAGCAATAGTTATTGCCATGAGCCTCGACACATTCCTACTAAGGCTAATCTGTTCATTTTTTCATGTTATACAGCCTCTTTGCTCTGACATTTAGGACAGAATAGTAATAAATTCAAAAAAAAAAAGGATACTGGAAATCTTAGACTTTCTCAATTTAATCTATGATGTATTAACCTGTTTGTCTTCATCACTAATCTTAGTGTCAAGGTAGCTGGCAAAAGAAATGTTTGTCATTTGCAAACACACAAGGCAAATCACAAACCTGAGGGGTTGTGTTTATATATATATATATATATGTATATATACATGTACCTCCATAATCTCTTTCCTGAGGATATCATGCTAATTCTACTAAACCATTTCCATGTAAATATATTGCTCCATCGTTACATGTGCAGATTGCTGACCAAGTCAGGACCAAAAATATACCAAGCATTTACACACCAAGGGGAAAGATGTGTGATAGGAAAGGCTGGGGGGTTCTTTCCCAGGCAGCCAGCTCTGGGAAGCAACAGGAAGTACAAACTAAGAAAAGCAAAACCTGCTGCAGCCAAATGTCACTGCATTGTACCTGAGCTGGCAAGGGCTCTTCGGGCAATGACGCCAATGGGCTGCCACACCTGCACAGGTGACAACAGGTCAGCAGAAAAGGGAAATGTAGACAGAATAAACAGCTTTGCAAAGGTCTTTGCAAAGGGTCCTTTAGAAAATATTAACATATAGCAGTCAGCATTTTTAATCCTTTTTTTTTTTTTTTAGGGAGTAGAAGAAAGGTATTGTTTCAGTGATAAACCAAAGGAAATGCATGATCCCAGTCATGTCATGCAGCCCTTTACCAGGAGCTGTGCCTTCCCAAAGGCTGTATCCTGTCCTTCCTACCAGCAGCTCTTTCCCTGGGCTCGTGGTGCAGCTGGCGATGGCTCCGTGTGCTGGTGTCTATGCACCAGGTGCCACCAGCCTGTGCGCCCTCGTGGGCCCCAGGGATGGTGTGAGAGTGACTGGCATGAGCTGCCCCGTTTCTGCTGCAGGAGCTGATCGTTTCTTGCCAAGCAAATAAAATAGCATTCTGTATTAAAAATGGTGTCAGATAGCAGGAAAAAGTCTTGCAATCAGGGCAGCCACCAGAAGAGCAAGTTGCAAAGCACTTATCCTAGCCTTGTCTCCGTCTCCTCTCTCCCAGCTGGTGTGGCATTGCCAGCGTATTTCTGGGAAATGCATCCATCAGAGAAATAAATGCTGTCTTCCCATTCTTTCCAGAAGAAAGATGTCAAATGTTGTTTTTCAGTATAAATTTCCACTAGTAGCACTACTATTCTCACTATTATCCTTTGGCCTTCATCATGTGAGCCTGAGCCCCTACAGAGAAGGAAGAAGAGAAGGGCACGTGAGGTACAGTGGAGGTGAGGAGAGAGAAACAACGAATATAAATAATCAAAATTCTGCATCTGCCTCTCAACTGATGTGTTTGTTCAGCCAAGTAAACCCGAAAGTTGATCGTGGCTGTACTGGTGCAACCTACTGTAACAAAACGTGTGGGAAGACCCCAAATGCCAAGAATTTCCTGCGTGCCTGAGATTTGTCCGTGCTCCCCAGGGCCACGTGTCACGGCGGCCGCGCGGCTGCAGTTGCCTTCTGGAGAATCGTGCTTTGACAGCAGCCTTCCCAGCACTGCGTAGCTGCCAGCTGATGGAAATTCCTGCTTCTCCAGCTGAGAAAATGCCCAGTGCATTATCCCATAGCAGACAAAACAAATTACTGTGTTTCTTGTGAAACAGTTATATATAGAATGAAGCTGGCCCTGGTAAGATTGCTGGAGTTCAGCTCAGGTGAGGGAAGGTGTTGCTCCCCACAAGGATTTCTCCACCCGCTGGCAGACACAGGGGTGAGTTAGGCCATCTAGGAGAGATTGGTCCCCCTTCTATGAGCAAGCTGCTCCATACAGGGCAGGTGAAGAGCTGAGTTTGTTAAGCATTTGGAGTAAGTAAAAATCCTGGGGACTGTGTCAGTACAGTGGGCAAAGTCAAGTGGGGCGACTTGTTGCTGGAGATTGCTTTCTTGAGATCAAAGTCCTTAACTCCTTTAAATGTTAAGCTCACAACCGCTACTTATTTAGTGAGAATATTGCTTATCTGAATCCCTGTGTGCTTTGTCTTCTTGTAGTAGAGCAGGAACTGAAAACTTATGTAGACTAACTGGCTGAAACAGCACCTCTTGGACAAATTAACTCTTTCAAGACACTCTTCTCACTCATCTAAAGCATGAGTAAAATAATGTTTTCTCTTCCCTGTATGTGTGTAAGACCCAGTCCTGAAGATGCTGCTGCAGCATCTGTAGGTGGTGGAAAGGATGCTGACCCGGAGCATCCTGTGGTGGCATGGACGGGCAATGCGGCTGCCTGGAGCACTGTGTTCGAGTTTGTCACAGCCACACAAGCTGTTTGACAGCAGTAACCAACTGTGGCCTTCATTCACTTAGGGTTTTATGCAAATTTTGTACACGTGATACACATTAGAAACTATTATCTAGCCATTTTGACCAAAATTACCAAGCATTTTCACTGCGAGAGCAAAAACCGGTGGATGTGTTGGGACCTCTTCCAGTCCATCCTTCTTCCTCAGCTCTAGCAATCTGCTCCTAAGAAGTATTTCTTTACCCTCCTCTTAAAAACATCCATAGAGAGGCTGCGTGTTCCTCCCAGGCAATCTTTTCCAGTGCTCTTTATTGTAGAAAGCTTTCTGTGCTTTTCCTCACAGCAGTTGAAGTCTGTTACCTGTCTGTACCTCATGGGTATGGAAAACAAATTTTTCTCTTCATCTTTGTAGCACCTTTTTTTCAAACCATCTTCAAGTTATGCAGAAAGTCTTATCAATATGCTGGTGGTGACTGTCAAATGGACAAAATTTTACTCTGATCATTGATGATTTTTCTGCCAGAACTTTTAAACCATATCTTCTTTTTCAATATCTATTGCTTTCTGCTGAAAGTGAGTATGCTGTTCACATATGCTTCCTCAAGTACATTTTGCAAAGCAATTTTCTTTTCACTGTCACTGTCAGCAGATGCCTCTGTGTAGTGTCAGTCATAAAAAAAAAAAAAAGGATTTGCATTCCTTTTCTATATTTTCTGTATAATGTGTTCCCCGCTTTCTACATACATCTTTTCTAACACCACTTAAGGGGTCTGGCTCACATCTGCCATTACAATATTTTTTTGTGCATCATTTTGTATGAGTTCCATAGTGAGACAGCCTTTTTCTTGCTATCAGGTAATATCTTTGCTTTTTTTTTCACCAGCCACTCCACGACGACAAAATTACTAGGAAAATGCTGGGTATGCAGCAAGACAGACAAGAAATAGTATGTAGCTGATTGTAGCCAACCCATTTTGTATTACTGCATATGATGAATTTTAACATCACTCCCACAAGACTGTGTGAACACACTCAATTATGCAATGTTAATTTGTGAGTAAACTAATATTTTGTTCAGCTTATTACAACTATGCACAATTTTGCTGCAGCTGCATCTGTACATAGATCGTTAATGGTGCATTTCTTTTGAACATGAATAATAGAACAATTACTATCAGCAAACAGTTCTTCATTGGTGTATAAACTGCATGGTTTTACACATTTAAGGAAAAGCTAAGGATAGCTTTTTTTTTTTACTGTACAGTTGCTACTTATGTAACTATGTGTAAAATAGATAGCACTTTGTATTTCAAAAAAAAAAAATATTCGCCTATTACTGTTCAGGAAAAGCTACTTCTTACTTCTTTCTGAAGTATCTTGTCTGCCCTCACACACAAGGGCACTTAGCAGATGCTGGAGATGAGTGTAGCCAGCTCGCCGAGCGCAGCCGTGGCGTCGGAGGTCGTCCTGCGCCGATGACGGTGCCCCTGGCACAGATCTCCATGCCTGACTGGGGAGCGCGTGCACGCAATGACTGCAGCACATCACCTAAGAGCTCATATTGCTGTAATCGTGGTCAGATATAAACATTGTCGTGGCTGATGCTTTCACAAAGTATTTATGAATGTTGATAAATCTGTATTGATTAGAAATTTACAATTCAGTGGCTGTGGGACATCTATTTACAGGACTTTTTCACACAGAAACCTGGCAATTTTTTAATCACATATGGATAGCAACATCTCTTCATTTCACTAAAAGTCATGCTAACAAAACATGAAAACTAAAGTGTGCTACCGGACAAATCCCAAATCTGCGAAGGATACAAATATTCTTTAATGACCACAGGATGATGACACAAAAAGGTGACACTAGCAAGCTTTAATACTATGTAACAGAAATGGAGGAATACCATTTCTAGTAGTTTTCTCAAGAATTTGGTATGTCCTTAATGAAAGCAACACAATTACCTGCCTGCTTAAGGAGAATGATATTTGCACATTATTCAGTGAATCACAGTTACTCAAGTCACAGCACCTATGTACACTGTGTGCTGGGTACTTGACGCGGTACTAGGAGAGCACATGGATTCAGTCAGCTGCCACTTTGGCAACACACGTCAATATGTGCTTCATGGTGCTCGCTGGTCTTTCCCCAAAACCCCAAAGGTGTGACGACTTCCAAGACCACCAAGCCCAGGCAGTTGCGGTTTGTCTGAAGCCCCATGGCCACAATGGGTGTACAGAGACCTCCCCAGCTCGCCCTTGCGGTCCGAGGGGTGCAGAAAGACAATCCTGGTGGTGGAGGGAGGGCTGGAAGGAAAGCAGTACGGCTGCTCCTGCCAATGCCCATGCCGGGGCAGTGACCCCACAAAGGTGGGCCTGGGGCAGCGTGTCCCTCACCCTCCCTCCATGAGCCAGCAGCAATGGGGGCTCGTCCCACGGCAGGAGAAAACCTGGGGGAAATCCAATGCGGAGAAGAAAGGGATGAGTCTCTGTCACTGGAAAAGATGAATAATCCTCACTGAGGTAAAACCTTGGTCTCCCTACAACCCCGTGGATGTGGGAGCTTGGGCGACCTACAGGAGTGGACGAAGATGGGGAAGCTTGCAAGAAGGACGGGTCTGTGACAAGCAAGAGCGACGCGGAAGCCCGGGTGTGATTTCCTTTGGATTTGTGTTTGGCACCGTCTGCCCTGCTGGAGGGCTCCCTGCTCGGCTCCACAAGGCCCAACGCCGAGCCCTGGGTCAGCGCGGCAGAGCCGGCGGCGGCCTCGCCTGGCCTGGCCTGGCCTGGCCTGGCCTCGCCCGAGCGCGGGGCCGCGCGGGGCAGCCGGGGCCCGGGACCCCGCGCCGGGCCCCGCTCCGCACAGGTAAGCGGCCCCGCCGGGACGGCCAATGGCGGGGCGCGCCCGCCGCCGCCAGCCAATGGGAGCGCGCCTGGCCGCGGCCTCATGGAAATGTGCCCGGTGGGCAGCCAATGGGCGGCGGGCGGCGCGGCGCTTTATCAGCTGCCAGGGCGGGCGGCGCGGAGCGCAGCGCAGCGGAGCGGAGCGGGCCGCGGCCTCCCCGCGGCGGCGGCAGCAGCAGCAGCATGGCCGGGCTGGGCGGCGGCGGCGGCCCCGCTGCCTTCGGGCGCTGCACGCACGCCGTGGTGCGCGCGCTGCCCGAGTCGCTGTGCCGGCAGGCGCTGCGCACCGCGCCGGGCCCCGACGTGGACTTCGCCCGCGCCGAGCGCGAGCACCAGCTCTACGTGGGCGTGCTGAAGAGCAAGCTGGGGCTGCAGGTGCTGGAGCTGCCGGCCGACGAGAGCCTGCCCGACTGCGTCTTCGTGGAGGATGCGGCCGTGGTGTGCGAGGAGACGGCGCTGCTCACCCGCCCGGGCGCGCCCAGCCGCAGGAAGGAGGTGCGGGGGGAGCGCGGCCGGCGGCGGGGCCGGGGCGGCGGCGGCCCCTGCCCTGCCCTGCCCCTCCCTGGCGGCGCGAGCGCGGCCCGCGGCCGTTGAACCGCCGCGACCGTTAAACGGCCGGGGGGTGGGGCGCGGCCGGGGAAATGGCCGAGGCAGGTGGGCGGCGGGGCGGGACCGGCCGCAATGGCCCGCGGCGCCCCGCGCGCCCCGCGCCGCTCGTGACAATGCGGGAGCCGCTCGGGCTGTGGCTCGTGCCCCCCCGCGCGAGGGGCCCGCGGGATTTGCTGGGCTCGCCCCCTTGCCGCGGGTGACCGGCGCATAGCACAGGCTGATGCCGGTGCTCCAATGCTGCTGGGTCCCCATCCCGTCTCCATCATGTTCGGCGTGGTGTGGGCTCTCCTTCAGGAAGTTCCTTGCAGGTGGCTCGGGTACCAGTGCGGCTGCCCGCGTGGGAGCGGGTGCTCTTGGGTCTGGTGCGTTGGCCTGGGTGCCCTTGCCCCTCATGCTGCCTTCCTGTGCACCCGCTGCATGTCTGCAGGGGCAGGAGCTAGGGGAGTGTGGGGGTGCAGCATCGCAAGCGTTCCTACCCAACGGATAGGTGTAAGGGATGTGCTACTGCAGGAGCACTTCTGCTGTGGGTTTAAAAAATGGATGTGTGTATATATATATTTTTTTCTTAACCTACTTGGTCTCATCATGAACCGTTACATCAATGAGTGAATGTGCCAGTCATCCAGTTATCTCTCTTCCTAGAAGTGATAGGAGCAGCAAATAAAACAATCCTCAATTAATCTGTTCAAATCTGCAAAACTACTGCCCCAGCCACGCGCTTGCCCGTAAGCGGGTTTCATGGTAACCCTTTTCTCATGTCTTCCAGTTCCCATCCTCTCTGTGCTACCATAGCCCATCCTGTGACCCAGGGGCACTGCCTGTGGTGGCTATGCAGCAGGGCTGGGTTGCTAGTTGAAGTGAAACCCTAACAGTGCTTAACTTACTCAAAGTGCAATGGTAACTGTCTCCATGGCCTCGGTCTTCTTGATTTACTGTATTCATTTTAAAATAATAAAGCTTACTTGCCTGAGCATTTTGTCCAGCCGTGTAAGCGTGAAACATTGCACAGATTTTTCAGTGGTCCTTTCCCTGCTCCTTTACCCTGACTTGCTGGTATGTAGCTGTGTGACTCCCGTTGCCCTGTGGATGTAGCTGGCCCTTGGAGCAATTGCTTGTGTGCAGAATTTGCCCCTTCGTGTAAATGTATGAAGTGTGTGTTAAAATACAAGTGTATGTCTGGGCAGGAGGGAACTTGGTGCTTAGAGCCCAGCAAGTAGCCAGGAACGCGGGGTGGCTTCTCTTACCCTAATGGGGATGATGGCACTGAAGGAGGTGGGAGTCACTTGACTAAAGCATCAGCAGAAGGAAAGAGGAAGTATCTCCTTCCCTTTTGAGGTCTCAGATTGTGCCAATGCAAAGTGAAATCCAAAGGACAAGGTGTGGCAGTGGAATTGAATACCAGTGTTGGCTGTAACTATTGGTTAAACCATTTGAGGGGCAGTAAAGAAATGAACATGCCTGGAACAAGAAAGCAAAGGACATGGGGTCATTTATAAAAAGAAGCAGGTTGTTTCTCCCTGCTGCCTTCAGTGTCATTGATTATTCTGGCGCTGCAAAGGTAGTGGAAAAAGATGTACAACCCAAGGTTGCAAGAGAAAGGGTTGGTGATTTCTGGAGTAGAGAGATGGGGTTTGCCAGACCCTTGAGTGAAACAGTGTTGGATGTGAGTACCTGATATCATTAATCCTCTTTGAGGATTAACAGCAGCTAATGAAGCACCCAAGCAACTGCTTTGTTTTACCTGCCTGATATTTGTAATAGGCAATATACAATTTTTCCATTAACAAAAACCACAACATGTGACATTTATTTCTGTAATCCCAAATATGTTAAATTGTTTTTACCATAATTAGATGTTATTCCTTGGCATCCACAAAGATTTAAAAAATTGTGCTGCAGGGGATGCACATGGTAACAATTTCTTTAAATTACAGAATTTATTGTCAGTTTGAGAATAGTAAAAAATCTGTTAGGTTTATTTTCTGTTTTCTTGCTTGGCCCATACATGCTTGGCCTGAGACCAGATTTCTTATCAATCAGTTACCTGCTTTGAATGAAATAGTTCAAAAGCAATTTGAAGTAAAGCCCAAACATGGCATGTTCTTGCATGGAGCAGCAGAACAGATTTACTTCCTTCTGAGTGACTTACCCAGACATACTTATAAATCAAAAGAACAGAAAAAGTTCTGAAGCGTAATTTGAACCTTATTTGTTTTCTTGGATGACGGGGCAAGAATTAAAAAAGAAAAATCCTCTTAAAATTATAATAATGCATGACACTGCAGTATATTATATTGTTTGTCTGATCATGTAACTCTTAATTATTTATAATGACTCTTCTGGCAACATCATTACAGCCCTGCCCTGTGGAGAAGGGAGAAGAGATTGTCAGAGAGTGGGGCACTTTCTGTGGGGCTGTTCCTGGTCGCTGCGAACGCTGCAGCTGCCATGGCTGCATCTCTGGCTTTCCTGCCCCTGGAGACATCCCGCTGGGGACCAGCCCGGGGTCCTTTCCCCTCTTCCCTGGCAGAGTGGGCAGGCTTGGGCTTGCAGTGCGTTGTGTGCTGGTCGTGTGCAGCCAGCCTGGTTGGAGGGGTTGCAGTGACCGGGCTGCTGTTTAAAAACAGTGAGAAGAAAGTAGAGCCGAGGTTTTAGAAAGACCAAACCTGAATGGGAGCGTTTCACCTGGACATCAGCTCGTTGGGGTGGCGGGCCTGGTGTTTGTCTTAGATGGTGGCAAATGTCTGTGTTTCCCCAAGAAACAGTGATGTTTCTTGCAGTTTCCTGACCCTGTGGAGGTTCCTCTGTTCTCTTCCTGTCTAGTCTTCACCCTTCTTGGATGTATGTGGTGCAGTGGCTTGGCCAGTTCAACTGCCAAGCCTGCAGCAGCTCCAAACATTTGGTGTGGGGTGGCCCTTCCTGAGCAACCTGCTGAGGATCTGAGTCTGCAACACCCAGGAGAAATTGCTGTTTCTGAGATTTCTATCCCATCTTTGTATCCCCCACCAAGATTATTCCTGGAGTTTTGTGACAAAAGAAGTTGCTGAAAGGCCTCTTACAGGGTTTGTCTTGCTTAATATCCTTATTGGTGACCTCCCAGGGGTAGTCCCAAATTTAGTGGAAGCAGGTGATGGGCTTGAAGACCAGGCTGCCATTCAGAGAATCCAGGCTGGAGCAATGAGCTGATGGGAACCTTATGAAAATCAGTAGGGATAAAGGGAAGGAGGATCCCCTGACAGGCTGGGGACAGTGCTACAGGAAGACCCTGGCAGGGCTGTGGTGAGCAGCAAGCTGAACGGCAGCCAGCAGCATGTGGTGGTTGGACTGTCGTGTGCTCTGTACCTTCATGGACAGTCACTAAATCTGGAGGGCTCTCATGCTGATGGGTCCCCTGTTGGAAGATTAGAAGGATGAAGCCCTGTGAAAGCAATTGCGTTGTGTTTCTTTATGCTGTTTCCAAGAGTCTTGGCTCCCACTTCAGCTGGTTCAGGCAGCTCGGTGTGGGTATGAACGAAGGAGGCTTTCGTGCGTTATCACTCGCGTGATCTGCTGCATGACAGAAGGGGAGAGAACGGAGGCAGTCTGCGTACAAAACCACTTCTCATATTCTTTTTATATAACCTAAGCTTAAACCCATGAATATTTTAATAGTGCAATTGATACATGCTTGGCTTAATCCAGTTAATGTAAAGAAAACCAACTTGTGAGCACGCACCGCTGACCCAAGCTGTTCTGTAACAAAGTGATGTTTCTTTAGCTGGCCTCATAGCCAGGTTTGTCTCGCCAATCTTGTCTTGCTTTAGGTCATTTCCAAGTGGATTAACTATTTAGCTGACTTATTTGCAGAGTAGGAGGATAGGGATGGATTTTTTTTTTTCTACCAAATTCCTGTGAAGAATTAACAGAGAAGGGCTGGTGTCCAGGGAACTTGCTAAGAGGGCTGGTGACAGAACAACCTTGGAGGCCTGATCAGACCAGTGAAAGATTACGGACATGGGGTCTGTGCAGGTACATCTTGAAGATGAACATGCAGCTGGAGCAGCTCTGTTCCAGCTGCATAATAGTCTGTCTGCCTGATGTGTGACCTGAGAAACTCTGTCCATCTCCTGCATTTCATGTTACTGAAAACTATAGTGCAATATTTAACTGTTGCATGTATTTTTTTTTCTCTCTCTGAGAGTAGCTTATCTACTTTAGTAAACAGGAAGATCTTTCTTTTGTAAAAATGACAAACACTTCTACTTTCAGGTATTATCCTATCCCTAATGTAGGATAGTATTTTTAATATTCTTTAGACACTTAAGAGTTGTCTTCATAGGGATGCTAACTCTGGCTGATGACTGATGAAAAATTAGTCATGCATTTAATGGCTTGTTTGCAAAAATCAGACACTTATTTCAAAGCATTATGTTTCTGTGCAGGGAAGGCTGTATAAACAAGCCCTTAGACTTGTGTTTATCGAGTTTTGAGCACCATTTTCTGTGGGTTGGGAGGGAATCTTAGGTTTTATTGGCTAGCAAGGTAAAAAGAACAAAGCAGGGATTGCCAGCCACCTATCTGCTGGTTTTGGAGTCTTTCTACTCTTCCTTCCTCTTCCCCGCCTTTTTATTTGATTGAGATCAATTACGGTAGCTTTGCATGTACCAGACAAATCGATAACAATAGTTAGTAATAGCACTGATTGAGCTTTCGGGCTTTATAGATTTTATTGGCTACTCTTTCAACACCATTGGATCCTTTACTGGTTGTCTGTAACAAAATCAAAATCCGGAGTTACATTTTTTTTTTTTTCTCTCCACACTGCTGTAGGAAAAGAGTTAAATTTGGTCATGCTCAGTCCTTACTGGGAAATAACCCAGTATTTTTTTAGTAGAGTAGAAAAATTAGTCATGCATTTAATGGTTGGTTTGCAAGAGTCAGACATTTATTTCAAGGCATTATGTTTCTGTGTTCTGAACTTATTTAAAATTTTATAGTTCCTAGGGAGTTTTGGTTTTATCAGAAAGATAAAGCTTTAAAGCAAGCCAGAGGTAGATTATTAATGCAGATAAACTGATGTTTTGTTCAGCTGTGTGCAATCACCAATGTGCTCAATGTTCAAGTTGAGTAATTTCAATTGAAATGTTGTGATCGCTGATCAGATTGCCAATTTCAGAATCTTTTGTTCCAACAATGTGTTCTCAAATGTTTATTCCTCTAGTATAAACTCTTCATGTCACCTTCTGCACGCAACAGGATTAGTGGCTGAGAAGAGCTTTCATCAGCACATTGCTCTTACTGCATAAATTGCCTTGGCATGCTTGGGATAGTACTAAATGGCATTTCCACCATTTCTTTGCTTGTGCAGGCAGATGGAAATCCAAAAGTTCAGCTAAATGCACGTTCAGTGACCTGGTCCCTTCAGCCCTTGCATAGGGAAGGGAGCTGGAGGACAGTTTCAAGAGCTGCTGCAGAAGAGGTCACCATGGTTCTTCCCTTGGTTGTCAGGAGAAGAAAATGCACAACCAGGAGCCCTATCTCCAAAGTCTACAGGCGAGCAAGTTTGGGGGTTTCATGTGTGCAGTGGAGGAGAAGGGAGGGTATGCATCCTCCAGCAGCAATGACAGTGGTTAAGTACAGCTTTCCTGACTAGCCAAGGAGTGTGTTTTATAGTCCTTTCTGCTCAACAAGCATTGACTCTCTCAGTTTTGCTTTCAAGCTCTAGTACTTCTTAGCGTGTGCTCTTGCTGGGCAGTGGGGCTCTGCACAGCTCTCCAGTTCTGCACATTCCTGCCAGGCAGCATCAGGCTGGATTCTAAGCTTGCACAGCTGCCTACTTGCCAGCTTGTTAGCACGACTTCTGTGGAGCTGCACAGGAGGCCAGAGCAGGGACCCCCTCCTTTCTTCCTTTTCTTGCTTTGAGGTGGTTTGGATAGTGGAATAGGCTCTTTGAGCTGATGTTTTGTACGGCCTCATGAACAGCTGTACCCAGAGGGGCCATACAGAGCCAAGAGAGTGCCCAAAGACTCCTTGCACTTATTTTTTAGCTCATCTCACCCTGGATCAATGCTAGCAGAACCCAGAGTAGTTTATATAGTTGCAGTGTCTGGTCATCTGTATTGTTGAGCCATATTTAGGTGATGTTCATGGTGAATATGGTACTTGTTGAAGAGCTGGCTAGTGTGTGTGCTGGAGGGGCTGGTAAACTCCAAATGGGAAGGGCAATAGCTGCAGAGTTTTGTTACTGAGACCTTCTTGCAGCAGGTCAAGAAATGGGAGGAAGCATCAGGTCCTTGATTAGCCACAGGGGCTGGCACTGAATTTGTCATTTGAACAGGGTCCTGTGTGCCTGTGGCTGAGGAGAAGGGATTCCTGTGTTGTAGGAGCAACTCCACAACCCTGGTGAAGCTCTAGGTTGGCCAGTCTAGATAAGCAAGTGTTCTGGAATGGCAGCACCCTGCGACAGTGATCAGTGACACTGCCTGTTCTGTGGCTCCCAAGGGCACCATGAGCAGGCAGCACAGCCAGCTCGGGGCAAACCCTCCAGCTGGGGCACAAAGCTTAGGGAAGCTCTTCTGTCCAAACTCATCTCTAAAAACACCCTGAGATGTTGAATATCCACTACTAGCAACATGACTGGCCCCCATTTCCTCTATAGATGCAGTGGTGCAAAATAATTCCTGTTACAAACTAGTAGAGGAGCTAGCTTCAAGAGAAGCAAATTCATGGCTCTGCTATCCCTTGAAATTAGTTTTTTTTGGTTGTTTTATAGTGTGTGGTAGTGAAAGAACCTGTTTTGAACACAAACATAAAAGATACTGTCCTGGGTTGTCATTGTATTATTTCAGTTTTACTTCTCAATTTGTTTTCAGTTACAATCAGACTCAGATTAAAATTGGATAAGATATATACACCTGGGTTTCATTATCTCTCTTGCAGCAGCATCATATGGTGAATGAGATTATATAGTTAACAAATGTAGCAGTCTTCACCAAAGCGCGTGCTGTTTGGAGGTGTGTACATTGGCTCGTGCTTCTCTCCAGGAGCAAGCAGGAGCTATGCATCACAGGGCATGGAAAGCAAACAAGTGACTGGGAATATCAGAGTCTACATTGGTGTTATTTTTGATATATTTTTAGATTTAACTTCCAGTGTTTTGTTACTAACATATAAATTAACCAGAAAGTCTTGCCCCCGACAGTGGGATAGATGCGGATGGACGTGTAGGTCAGGAGCCCATGTAACTATAGTCCCTGTAAGCAGGGGGCATGAGTGCGAGGCTCTTGCTAAGCAGCCTGGTGTGAAAGCAGGTTTGACTTGGTGCAGTGGTGCTGCCCTGTCCACCTGTGTAGCAGCTGCTGCCTTGCAGTTCTTGTTTGCTTGTTCATCTCAGAGTTAATGGCTGGCACACCTTACTGGGTGCTGTATGGCACTGGCACTGCCTAAACAGGGGTGATGTTTTGGGAGAATTGACTATACCAAGGACTGTGCTTTCTTTCATCTTCAATTTTGCTGCTGTGATCAGATTTAATAAAAAATATATAATGAAACAGCTTCCAGTTAGATCAATGAAGGTGGCTTTTATTCATTATAATTGGTTTCTATCTATAGAACTGTAAAACACAATCTTTAAGGACAATCCTAGGAGCAGCTTGAGTTTTCATTTATCCAAACAGGGACAGTATTTAGGCCTGGTTATTAAATTCCTTTGTCAAGTTCCTCGGGAATATCTTGAGACTAGAAAATTCCAAAAAAAAAAAAAAAAAAAAAAAAATCAGCCAACCAAAACAAACAAATAAAATGAACAACAACAAAAAAACCCCACAACAGCAACAAAAACAAAATAGAACCTCAATCAAAGCTTTTTTGTCATCAGCGGAAATTGATTATTATTTTGCAAGTTGTGTCATCTTTTGCACTTTACCCCTATTTTAGTAGTTGTCATAAATCCTATTGCTTGCATTTTGAGCAAGTTCAGTGATTAATGCTTCAAAATAATCTTAAGTATTTCCTTACAGTGAAAAGAGCCTGCTCTACTGTTTCCCTCATACACGGAGCTTAGTTACCTTTCCCTTCCTCTATCCCAGTGTATTTTTGCATAGATTTTCAGACTGAACGTAAATATTTGGTAACTGCTTCATTTAAAAGCACAGTAACATCTAGTTTGTTAGCTGCCACTATTGGAGTTTTTTTCTAAAGCCTGAAAATGATGTTCTAACGTTCTCCCCATGTTGGTTGATAGATTTTAATCCTACGCACCTTTCAAACCTGCAGCACCCTATGCACCCTGCAGAAGAGGGTTTGTGTGCAGAATGTGTTCTGGCTCATCTTGGGGTCTGCTAAACCTGAAGATGGCAGAGCGTGGTGCGGGATGCAGAGCAGCTTTCGCTCTCTCCATCTTGGCCTGTTGCTTTTCTGGGATGCTTGGATACGGTTTGCAAAGTTCCCCTCGCTGAGTTTTCTCACGCGGTGCCAGCAGCACTAGCAGCAGCTGCTCCCAGCCCTGTGCCAGGACACACACATGCACAGGAAGGAGCGTGTATCTTCGCTTCCCCCCCTTCCTCTTGCATGTTCCCCCTCAAAGCCAGCTCTGGTCCCATGTTTTTCTAAGACTGTCTTAACCATCTGCATCTCTAAGTCGGCCTCCCTCAAGCCCTCTTTGTCTGGCCCCATGGATGCTGCCACTGGAGCCAGGATCCATCCCTGTCCCATCCACCTCTCCCCATGCAGCCTGTGGCTGCTGCACTTGCTGGGCTCCAAGGAGCAGGAAGCGCGGGAGGCAGGAGCAGCCTCTCAGCACCCTGCGCACCCCTGGCTGTGCTGGTACGAGCCTGTGTGTGTGTGTCAAGGGTAAGCGTGTCGTTTGTGGGCAGTAACCTGTGCAAATACCTGTCCAGCAGCTCTGATGCCTGCCTGTCACTTCATTTAAGTTCTTACAATGCTGTTAACTTGTCTTGCCACTGAATCCTTGAGCAAGCTTTCAAAGTCCCGAAAAGATGTGCAATGCTCGTTTCAAGGTCCTTCACTTTTCAGGAAAATGTACATCTCTTATAGAATGTTAATTCTCTGACAACATCCATAACCCAAGTCAGCAGATATTCCTTAATATTTTATTCCCATAACCTTTTAAATGTTTGTGTTTCTCTGTGACCTCTGCGAGAATCTTTTGACACTGGGCTTTAAGCACAGAACTTTCAAAATTTTAGTGTCACTTTCTTTGTGCTCATTTGTTGTCCCAATGCTGCATCTTGCCAAGTTCTCTCTGGTTCTAGGATGCTGATAATTTTACAGAAAACTCTTAAGGCTTCATATGAGACTAGTGCAATTCTCTTGATGCTCATCTAAGAAAATGAGTCTCAGATATGTCTGCAGACAGGTTGGCACATTTTAAGATCTACTTCTAACATAAAAGGATAAATGTGATAGAGGCAGTAACTTCTGGTTTGTTAGTCAAAGGCAGCTTTGGAAGAAGTAGCTCTGTGTCCAGTCGTATTCTGTTTTCATGAGGTAACCAGGGCACACAGCACTTTAGTCATTCTTGATGAACGTGACTTCTTTCTTAGTTAAAATCAACTTCTACCAATACTGTTACTTTTCCCTTGTTCGTTTCTCAATAACAGCTTTGGAACAGCTATTCAGGCTCCACAATCAACACAGCACAGTTCCTCTGAAGAGACTGCAAGGAAAGACCACATAGGGAGCTTTAATTTACATGACTCTCTATTTGTATTCAGAATATTTTGTGAGTTTGTGGCACAGATTAGCCCAGGGAAGTTGTACGTGTGCTTCTACGCAAGCTCAGATTTTTAGAGTTTTCTTTTGTCTTTGTCATAAGTCTCCTGGTGAATGGTGTTGAGTCAAAAATGCTGATGAGATTATTAAATGTCTGACCTGCAGGATAAGTCACATGTACATAGTGGAGTCTTCATTACCCAAGCCTCATGTAGATGTCTGTTTAGAATTGTCAGCTATTGTAGAAGGCTTGCAGACATTAATAGCTGCAGAGAACATGTTCCTACTAAGAAAGTAATTACTGTGATGAGTAATTACTGATCATTAAGTGCAAGACAGAAATGAATCCATTTTGAAATAGGAGCACATCCCTCCTCAAAGTGAGGATATGGAGTAGAGGAATCTGTTCGGATCGGACTTGGCCAGCAGTAAGCATTGGATAGTCATGATTCTAAGCATCTAATAATGCTCCCACATTAACTGAAAATATCTTTTATTTTGTAGTACTGTTAGAGTTTTCTTTAAAGAAAGACTTAAATGAAGTTTTTTATGGCTGAGATATACAGTAAGGTAGGTCTTGAACTCAACCGAGGCAACTGTGCACACAAGGCAGGTGATTACATTGAGATGTGTTATTTTTCCGTTATTCTCAGTCAATAGCAAAACCAAAGCAAGTATGTCAAACTTGACTCACAGATGAGTCTTAAATTTCTTTTTCTTATATTTCAGTAGAAAATCAGAATTTGGCACTGTACTAAGAAAAAATCCCGATGACCTGTTTTGGAAGGGTTGTGTGGATTAACAGCTAAGTAGGGAGCTGGCTAGCCCACTTGTCTCGACACTAAGCCTAGGTTCTGTGGCAAGATTAAATTTAGTTTTAGTTTAGTCCTGAGTGGCCACTGAAGCAACCTGAAAGAAAACCAGCTGCCCAGTTTGACACTGTAATCGCTGTTGTGTTTTGGGAAGTGGGAGATGTTTTCTCTCTCCCTTTTCTTTTCCTGGAGAGAAGCACCATGTAAGAGCTGTCCTAGAAACGATGGCATATGCTTCCCCCTACACCCCATTGAAAGGGTGCTGTTTTCAAACAAGTACTCTGCATATATGTATGTCTCTGCTTCCATATGGTTGGTGTCCTTCCTGAGTCCTGGACCTGCAATGGGGAGAACATCATCTGTATGAGAACACAGCCTTCGGCTACCTAGAAAGGTGGATGTTTTAGGAGTAGAGCCAATCTTCTGCTTGTTGGTCAGAAGTAGCAAGCTGTATTTAAATAAAGCTTAGCAGAAAATTCTGAACTATGCTTCTTATTGGTAGATGCCTCTTATTTACTATTTTAAGAGTTTGTGTTGCAAACAAGTGTGTGTGTTGTTGTGGTGTGTTGTGTAGGGTTCCCCCCTGCCCCAGCTGGATGGCTGAGAGTGCCTGTAAGTCCCTGTGCTTAAAACCTTAAAACAGTGCAAGCTGTGAATTTCAAGCATCTCTTGCGCTTCCAGCACTAATTGAGTGTAAGAGTGCTAGGAACTGCTCACTTGCTGGTGGTGGAGGTGGTGGTATAGTTAGCCAGTTCTCCAAAGTTTGGTGCACTAGTTTGTGGGGCATTCTGTCATGAGCTTCAGACTGGAATGCTGGGGCCTGTGCTAGGAGAGCATAGTAGAAGGAGCTGAAGAGAGCAGTGCTGTTGGAAGGCTAATAAAGTGATGGAATGTACAGGTGGAGGAGGGAGGGAGTTAGGTACCTTTGTTTTCTGCTGACACTGATGTATTTTACGAGTTTGCCTTTCTTTGGAAGGTGCTATGAGCTGACTCACATAGCTGTATACATTCAGAAACTTTCAAATGCAGTACTCTCACAGAGCGCATTAGGCAAGTAAGTTCTGAGTTATTTCGGACCCTCTTCTCGTATTCCTTGTCTGCAATGGTTTGTTAAACACTTGGGGAATCCTAGTCAAATGTTGCAGAGTGTAGTTTCAGTGTAGTTTCTAGAATAAATTGGGCTTTATATAACTTGGCTGTTGGTCTTACTGATCTTTGTCCAATAAGTCTGGATCCTGTTGGCTGATCTGAACTGTTCTTATGGAGGAAATAGTCTGAAAGAGAAAACCTTGCCAATTCACTGGGAAGAGAAGTCAGGGTAGACCAGAGTGATGGTGTCCAAGTCCTATATAAAGAAAAGGAGGGGGTGTGATCTGATGGTCTGCAGGGAAGAGAGCCTTTAGCAGCACTTTAGCCATCATAATGTGTCCTGCACCTTCACGAATGCTAGCAAGTTCACCCATGAAACTCCAGTCCGTACAAATGGAGCTTCATTAGTGCCACACAGCAATCTGTTATTGCAACCTTAAAAGTAAGAGGTTTGACCTTACTGCCATAAAATAAAACCTACAAATTTCCTTGACTCTGGGGCACTGCGTTAGGCTGTTTCACATCTACATGAGTGTTTTCCAAACTTTCTGAAACACTCTATGCCTCTAGTATGACTAAAATACCATTTTTTGACTTGATTTATTATGGTTATGTTAATTTCTGGTGACCCATCTTAGAAACACAGGCATAAATGGAAAAGGTGGAGGAAAAGACCTTGCTGCAGTACACAATTGCTGTGAGAGGTGAGCATAATTAGATTAAATCTCTTCAGCTCAAAAAGCTGTATTTCTGGAAGGAATAGGGGGAGGAAAAAAAAAAACACAGAAAGCTTTATAGCATCTTGGATGGTATGGAGAAAACAAATGGAGAATGATAGTACAAAAACTTGATGACATCCAGAGAAATGCCCAGGCAGCAAATTCAAGCAGAAGGAAGTACTTTGTCATGCAATGCACAACTGAGCCGTCAAATTCATTGCCAGGATGTCAGGGGCCAAAAGTACAGCTGGATGTAAATTAACAGAGGAGAGATCCATTAATAGCTGTTCAACATTTTGATCCAGGTGCAATATCTGGCTTGGTAAGTATATATACTGCCTCTTACCCTAAGCTAGGGAAAATATACCAGAGAAAGAATCTTTTTATACTTGCCCTCCTCCTGTTACTCTTTCCTTAAGCTGCCAGTACTGGCTGCTGCTAAGTCAGGCTGTGTGGAAATACAGATCTCTGACCCAGTTAGGATGTTCGTGTGCTCTCAATGAGCTGTAGTACTTAGAACTGTCTAACAGACTCACTGGGAATCACTCGCTGCGATCCTGGAGGTCGCCAGCAGTACAGGCGCTGCAGTTTGGATGGCATTTATCTGGGCCTGCTCCTCTGTAGTCCCACAATAATTTCACCAGTGTTTCTGTCCCACCAGGCTGCATTTGGGTTTAATCAAATGGCATAAGCTGAACTGTTGTTAGCATCAGAAATGGATGCTCTGAGGTCAGATGTTAATTTTTTTCTTCTCTGCTTCAGTGTATTCATCCTAGCACAGATACTAGAAAATGTAGTAATTGCACTATTAAGACCATCTGAGATATCCGCCCCTTAGCTGGTCAGATTAACCCTAAGAAACAGTGTACACTTTGTAAAGCAGAGGTTTTTCATTGGGGAATGTTGTTTCTGCCTTTCCACATCAGCTGTGAAAACATATTGCCATCCAAGCTTTGCAAAGTGATTCTTAGAAAGGCGTAGCAATGAATACTTGGCACACAGAGTTTTGATATATTGAGAGCCAGGCTTTTCTTTCTGGAAGACAGTGTCCTAGAGGAGGCTCTGGACAAATGGGTGTCTTGGAGGAAGGTTTCCTAGGGGCTAGTATGATCTGCATTGCCATAGGGAAACTGATGGCAATTGATAACCTGACAGTTTGCGCTGTGGAGATTGAGTTCAGGGCAGGCTTTTTCTTAACAGGCTGATATGAACTAAGCAAGCTTGAAAATATCAGTATTGGTGGGAGGAAATAGCTCTTTCCAGAGCACAAATAGCTATTTGGAAAAAGTGCCTTCTATACCATGTCGCTGCTCCACAGCTGATCGGATCACTGGAGTTGCAAAGTACAACAGCTGGTCTGTTAGTCTGTAAACGGCAGACACACAGGAACCATTTTTAGGTAGGCTTGATAAATGGCAGGCTGCCTGGAATAGCATTCACCTTGTTATCTGAGATAATGCCAGGAACAGTCCGAAATATCTTTCTACCAGAAAAGATGCAAGCTTAGCCTGCCTTGCCCGGATCTGGAGATGTTGGCTGTGGAGTGCTCTGTGGAAGCAGGACTTCAAAAGGACGGCGAATGCAGCCTGGCCCGGGCTGGGTGACAGGTGCTCTCCCGTGGCCATGTTCCTGCAGCCCCTGTGCCAGGCACCTCCCGCATGGAAGCCGGGACCTCGGTGCTTGAGTTCTGGCACAGCTGTCAGCTGCCACCAGAAACTGCCAAAAAGCTTTTGTGCGGTTGAAATGTACTCTGTCCACACTTGATTTTAAGGACTAAAGACACTACTTGTAATTCTGTGCAGTTTCTCAAATTTTAACCTTGTTTCTACTTTGCTTAGTTTCCTTGAGCTCTTTTTGAGATTGCTGCATGCAAGCAGAAGCCCAGCTGTAGCCCTGAAGGATCTTAGCCTTCCCAAGCATGCCACAGCGCTCCTGAAACTTTTTAAGTTTTGGTCTGTATTACTCTGGGGTGGAATGTAAGCAAAGGACTGCTGTTAATAAACAGTGTGTAAGGTCTTGTTCAGATGTGTACAAATACTAAGTTCATGTCTAAAACTACTGCCCTGTTTTTCATTCCTGGAAGCAGATTCACTAAATACCTAGAGCATCTCACATGAAGTGCTAAGAAACTGAGCTTCGCAGAACAGTACTGAAAGCCAGTTTTTGCCTTTAGCCTTGCAGAATATATATTGACAATTGCTTTAAGTATTTGAACACATGGAATGGAATGCAGTCTTGGGCCTAACAGAAGGGAACCTGTACGGGAAAGAACCTACATATATGCATTAAAGAAGTGTAACTGTTGGCTGGCTGTCCTGGGAAGCTGGTGTAAGCTGGAGCAGTGAGGGATATGGGTGAGCTGCTTAAGGAACTGGATATAGATCTATCTGACAATTTCAATCAGGATGTAGTGAAAGGATAAAGACAGATGATGGCTGTCTGCATGTAGTGCTAGGATTCAAGAAAAGGACTGTGGTCTGGGTTTTTTCCCTGTTTTTTTTTCTTTAACCCACACATTTTCTGTCTGTGATATAAATCTGTAGGTAGCTAGGAATCAATCCACTAAGGTGCCAGTGCTTGATTCAGAACCTGTAATTACTGTCCTTAACTTAAAACATTTACATTCTCTCCTACATTGTCTGCTTGCTTACTGTATCTCCGGGCTGATCCTGTAATCCTGTTTGTCAGTATAGGAAAGTCTGGCATAATGTAGCAGTTGTCAAGATTATATTGTTTTCGCTCTAAAGCAGTTTTGTGCCCTAAACAATAACAAGGAGAGTTCAGGGTGTAGTCTGGTTTCTGCATGTGTGTGTGGTTAACAACAGAAGAACTTGCCTATATAGCAATATAATTTGCAGTAGTATTAAACATTCTGCAGTTAAGTTTCAAGAATGAGCTAAATGCATTTGGAACATGTATCTTAAAAGAAAACTTACCTTTGTCACTTGTTTTCTGTCTGCTTCTCCATGCTAACCAGGGATGGGAGAAGCTGTTGAGTCGGGGATAACTGTGGCTGAGGCCAGCATCACAATTCTTTTTTAGTGCTTAATGTGCTCAAATAACATCTCATCTTGTAGAATGTGTCATCCAGCCCCAGCCAAATTCAGTGCTCAGCGTCTCTGAAAGGCAGGCCACTCTACTTCTGAGTCTGTGTGATTTAGGAGCTCAACTCAGCCTTATATTGAGAAATTCTGGCCTGTATTTCTAAAATGATCCTTAAACCTTGAGCTGCCAATATATTCATATTTTTAAAAAAGTTGTTTCCATCACCACTCCTCTTTTTTTTTTTTTCTGCTTTAAGTTAAGCATGGAACAGAGAGAAGTTTAGGAGATGGGAATGATATGTTTGAGAGTATCTCGAGCTATGACTGCTTCTCGTAGCAGCTCAGGCTGTAGAAAGCTGAATTTTAGGAGAGTGTTTGAAAGAGCTCTTGAAGGTCACTGGTAAAAAGTCAGGAACATCTCTGATGTCCAGCCTTGTCCTTCACTTTGTGCAGGCTTCAAATTTAGGCAGGTGTCTGGTCTCATCTACAAAGTGAGACCTAACTTGATGAGAGGACTTGTCTGAAGACACCTGAATTTCCAGGCAGGCTTTTTCCTTGGTCAGTGAGAACTGCATTGATCCAGCAGCAATGCATAGATAGGTGTTTGCTGAAATGCAGATGCTGTAATGGACTGAAAGTGTCTTAAGTACTTTCTATGAGACATCATTTATACTGAAAAAATGCCTTGTCCAACTATAGCTCAGGCCAACACAGTAATTCAACAGGAAAGTGGAAACTTTGGCTTCTTCTGTCATGAGTTGCACTTTTCAGAACATGAGATCTTTGGGTCTTGCCTGAGGCCCCTACATAGAGTGTGTTGGCCTCCCTTCTCGCTTTCCCAAACTAGGTTATCTTGATGGAAATGCTTGCTGGAGGTGCTCCAGGGCTTGTGGAAACCTAGATCAGTGTGCTTGGAGGGCCACAGTGTTTTGCTCTTTCCATGGCACTCTCTTTCTCTGGAGTAAGCTGCCTTCACGTCCCACTGGGCTGTTGTCTTAGCAAGCTTCTTTCTGGGAAACACATTTTAGTGATACCTTCAGTGCTGTGGATTCCAGATTAAGTTAATCTTGGTGAAAATTGTTTGTTTTTTAGCATGGAAGCCAATCAGACACCTATGGAAGCATAGGGAAGAGCTGAGTTATTTTAAAATTCTACAAATGAAAAGGCTGGGTTTTTCACTTGCATTCCTGCTTCTTGGCCTGGATGAGGAATGGAAGTGCCAAAATGCCGCGAGAGCGTCTGTTGTTGCAGTATGTCTGGCCGACCCCGAAGCAGGAAATGCTTGTGAGAGCCTGTCTCAGGAGACTGCCAGCCAGCTCTGAGCTCTGCCTGTTCCTCGCTATTCATATGAGCTGGTATGAGGTGGGAATGTCACCAAGAGAGACATCTTTGGAGATGGGCAATGTGGCTAATGAGAAATTGTAGTAGAGACAGGGAGCAGAAGTGACTTTTATGTTCAAAACAAAAGAAATAGGTACAAAAAGTAATCTTGTATCATCTTCCTTCTGCTTCCAGTGATGAAAATACAGATAAAATTTCCAGTACAAATTGGGAGCTCCTTTGCTGAAATTGGTTTGATCATGATTTTGGTGTCTCCTTGGTTTGAAGGAGACCAGAATCAGCCCCATGATTCATAACGTCCTTTTCTGGACTTGTAGTTAAGGAAGTTTTTCACAGTCTGGGCCAGCCCTTAAACTTTCTGCGTTGTCATGTGCAAAGCTGCGCTGGCAGGTGAGAGGCGCTGCAATAAGAAAGACCAGTGTTTTAACTCCCTTGTCCAGTAGACTCATTCCTTGCTGGCTCCATTTCAAGGCTATTTAAAAAGCTGTAGCCAGTCTGCTGTTTTCAGTGTTATTACTCCTAGTGGAGCTGTAACAGTGGGAAACTTTAAAGGAAAAAGACATAATGGAAACTGATTAGAAAAGTAAAGGAAAAAGTCTTGGGGTACAATAAAGCCTTGCCCAGGGAAAGGGAGGGGGTACGGTGAGGCCTTAAAAGGCATGTGCTGTATCACAGCAGGGCAGGAAATAGCCTTTGGATAATTCTTCATTGCTCCATTCATAATCTGGTTTGTACCTCATTAACTTTCACTTAATGCCTTTTTTTTCTCCTCTTCTAAAATCCAGGGTAGTTTATTCCCACTGAAGTCGATGTGAAGAGTCATTCAGCCCTGAGCACATGAATCCTCTCATGCAAATGAAACAGGAGAAGCTCCTAGGATTGCTCATTCTGAAGAGATGAGAAGCATGTTGAGGCTGTCCTGATGATACATGCTTTATTTACTCCATTTCCATTGAAGTTACAATAAGCTTCCTGGAGATGCCTTTTCCATGAGGCTTGCACTGTTGTTTTATTGAACACATAAAATAACCCCTGTGAAACCAGTTGCAAACCTTAACTTTGCTCCTGGCTGTTTTAGGCCTTCACTCGTCAAAAGCTACTCTGTTATGAAGGAAGCTCTGTAAAACTTCCATGGCTTAAAATGTACCCAATTATTTAAGATCTTGAAGATTTTTCTTTGGGCTTTTCTCCCTTTACCTAATGTACTTCTGTTTTTGTTAACTGCTATTCTGCAGTGCTAAAATTACATTCCAGGTATTTTAAACTGAGCTTAATTATATCCTTTAGAAAAGACAGCTGGGGCTTTGTCTTGCTGATGAAGTCTAATTTGAATGACTTTTCCTCATCAAGCCTATTTTAATTAAAGATTCATTGTGCTCTAAATAATGTAAGAATGGAAATGCAGAAGTATCCTTTGGGCAGCCAGCTGCAGAAAGGAAGGAATTAACCTGTTTTTCAGCCATTGCAAGGATAAAAAGTTGTGGGTTTAAGATGCAGCAATTAAGTTTCAGGTTAGATAAGAAAAATAAAAGGGATAGTAAAGTATTAGGTTAGGTTGTGTAGGTGTCTGGGGTCTTTGTGCTCTGGAGGTCTGTAAGGACAGGGTAGAAATGCTCTTGTGGGATGAGCTTGGCCTGCTCATCCGGAGGGTAGGAGGAGAGACTGTGGCTGCTCTTTGCTGCCCTGTGACTCCAAGACATATCTTCAAACCAACAGACATAAAGCAAGCTGTTCTGCAAGATCTGCAGTGCAGCTTTTGAGGACCAGCATCTTTGGCATAAAAAGCTTATGAATCTGGGAATTCAGATTTCTGCAGCTGTCATAAGTCTTTCCTTGCTCTTATTCTGTTGTGGAGCTGAGAAGATGGCATCTGTGTGACTGTCCCTGGGCTGCCTAATAAAGACTGTCAGTACTTGGATAAATGTTACCTGTATAGGAGAAAGGAAAAGTGGCATCCTACAGAAAGACATGATTTAACCTCATGCAAAACATGAAGAAATATCCTTGTGAACTGAGCAAGGAGATCAGCTTGTAACACATCTGGAACACTAAAAGTTGAAAACTTTAAAGAGAAGATGATAAATAAACAGCCACAGGGGTCAACATGCTTTGTCTAGCTCTGCTTATTTGCTTATTGCTTGCATGAAAGCAAGAGGGCTGACTTTTGCTACCTTCTGCGAAGCCTGTGTGTTTAGGAATCAGTGGGGTCTGTGTCACTACTGAGGGGCCAGCACCTCAGGAGATGGATACTGAAACTGTGTGAGCTGGCGCAGCTGGTTTGAGCAGGGAGCGCTGCTCCGGGGCAGGATGTGCCGCAGGATGTGTGAACCGTGTGAGGAGAGGACGGCAGGACGAGAGGTGCCCGGCAGCTGCTCGGCGGTGAACACTTGCAAACACCCACCCGAGAAACTCAGCTGCTGGAATAGGCGGTGACAGCCTGTGGAGGGAAATGCTTCGTGCAATTCTCCCAAGTGGTATCGCAGAGCCCCTGGTGTATCTGCACAGATGGAGATGAAGAGCAGTGTGTAGGTTTTGCTTGAAATGAGAAAAGGATTTAGTGGATTTTATTTGTATTTGAAAGCAGCAATAACTTATATGAAGAGGGTCATTTGATACAAATCTGAGGCATAAAAAATTCCAGCAAATCTCATGAGTCTGGAAATAAATTGCAGGCTATACTTCAGAAAGAATACAAAATGCTTTTTAAGTGCCTGTTGACCTTTTCTGCCCAATCAAGGGAGGAAATCTTAAATGAATGAAGAAACTATCAGAAAATGTAGCATCGCAGGTCAGAGCTGCCATTCTGTGAGGAGCCTACTAAAAACTGTGCTATTTGTTGTTTTTGGTCTGAGTTCCTTTCCTCAAAGCTCCTGCCTGTTTAGGTTTGGCTTTTGGCTAAATCATATAGCCAGGTTTTGCTTTTTGTACAGGGAGCAATAAAATGGCAAGTAGAAGCTCCTCCCTGGAATGGGTGCGTGGTGGCTCGTTCATCTCATTCCTTGGATGCTGGAGGTGTTGGGAGCCACGGAGCTGTGCGCAGGCCCCGCTGCAGCGCCCCTGCTCCAGGGCTCTGCCCGGGCCGAGCCTTGGCACGAGCTCCATCCCATGCGATGCGGCTCCCGCGCTCAACAGCTCTGGCTTCCCAGGTGGGCTCCGCTCCCCACGAGCTTCCGTTGTGTCTCTGCTGCTACCGCTCCGCCTGGGCAGAGGCATGAGGTTTTCTGTGCATCTGCTGCCGATAACAAATCCTCTGCGCCGCAGAGCTGCGGGATGGAGTCGGTAATTTCTATAAGAGCACTTGAAAGGTGCTGTTTATGTGCCAAGTATTTGTTGATGTGACTCTAGATTTCGGTTGCAATTGAGAACAGAAATGTAATTAAACCTTTTAGATCTGTAATTTGAGTGGTTTCAAAGCAAGTGGCTGGTTCTATCAAATCTCTGCTCTTTTATTTTTGTGGTGTTTTCACATTTTTGGGGTGTAGCTGCACACTGGATTCATATTAGCTTGATTTGTCTCTTTCGGCTTTTAATCCAAAAGGGATGATTAGATATTGGAGTCTGACTGACTTCCTGTATAACTGGCCATTGACTGTCATCATTCCCCTCTGCTGAGCCAGATTACTTGCATGTGACCACATTCACAAACCTTAATACTACAGGGCCCATTCCTGCTGTCCTGTTATGTAAGCAAAATTCCTTAGAAATAACTGTGTGGAGCATCGATCCAAACGGTGAGTTCCTGTGCTCTGCTCAGTGCAATTTCTTGTGTGTGTGTGTGTGTGTGTGTGTCGTGGAAATGGCCAACTCTTTCTGGGGGAAATCAAAGCACTGAAATTTATGTATATAAATCCTCCAAGCAATGCACTGAAATAGATTATATTTCTGAATTGGTTTTTGCAGTCTCTCAGAGCGCAGGATCTATCGCAGCTCCTTCGCACGCAGTTTCTCTGGCCGAGCTGAGGGTTTGTGCCTGAGTTTGGCCAGGCTGTAGGATCTTGCAGCCGAGGCTGCAGGTCAGTAAGGGGCTAAGCAGACTCCTCTCGTACAGGTGGGTTTGCAACAGGTACCTGACTTCCCCGCCCCAGACGCAAGGGGAAGTTCTGCTTTCCCTGCAGATGACAGCAGCACTTTTGTCTTTCCCTTGTGCCCAGGTGAGCATAGGAGCATGTCCGAGCTCGCGGGCACGCTGCTTCTCATGCCCTGCTTTCCCCGGGTGCTGCGCTGCGCTCCAGGGGCCCAGCACTCAGCAAAGCTCCCGTGGTCCGAGTGTTGCTCCAGGCGCTCGTGTGACTCTGCTTAGACCACACACTGGAAAGGACTGCCACCCTTGGCTCCAAAGGCTCACTGGGAACAGTGCTGGTGCTTTGGGAAAGTCAGGTGTCTGAACCTCAGGACAGTGTGAACTTAGAGGTTTCATTAACAGACAGAAGAAAATACAAAAATACTGTTTTTCTGGTAGTTGTTCAGGCCTTGTACAATTAGCCATCCAGTGTCCTGTGAAGCATCTTCACTTGTGCAATGTTTCATCTGTTCTTGGATAATTTTTTTAAAGACCTGTCTGTTACTTTGAATACAAAATTGCCATTTCATAAAGTATTAAAAATGTTGGGATCTCCCTTAGCTTATAAAAGTTTGCAAAACATGCCAATCTCCGAGAAAAGTGTTGTGTGTGTGTGCATACGCAGAGGAGATATATATGTGTGTGAATACATTTTCTAAAGGTTATTATTTCATTGTGAATGATACTCCAGTTGTTATTTATTACTGCAGGGAACTGCTCTTGCATGGCAATGTCTGCTGAGAGTTGAGTTCATCCTTGAGAAATATTTTTCAGTCATGGTCCAGCTAGATTTTAAACCTGGGACTCAGAGGTAGGAAGAAAAGTGCCGTAAATTATGACACTTACTAACTTTCCAAAATAGCATGGTGTATTTGCTGCCCACCTTTCTCTTGCATCCTTATCCCTGACTCTATTCCAAGGCATCTTGTGAGAAAAAGGACAAGTTGTTTCCTCTAGAACTGGTTGTTTTTCTTCCTGTAGTTTTTTTTCTCCTGTTGCTCTACTCTAAAGTTAAATAGGAAAACACAAAGTATGCAGTCTTTCTGCTTCAGAGTTAAATATTGATGAAGATTAAGGTACATTAAATGACTGAGGAAATTCATGGGATAGGAATAAAAACAAACAAAACCCAGAAAATTAAAAAATCTTCAAGAGCATGAATAGCTCTTTATCTTTCCACTTTCCTGTATGGCTTCCAATAAAATGTTTCAGCATCTTGATAGAAATGTTCCAGCTTCACTGAGTTGGGGACAAGGAAGTGCTGTACAGTAACCGTTACTGGGGGAAAAATGTTCTGTGCTGTGTTGGTCTTGGATTTCCTCGCAGTATTTTTGTTCCAGATGTTAAACTGTTATTTTTTCAGAAGCCTTGTTAAGTTGCCAGAACACTAGATTTTTCGAAGGATTTTCCGAATCCCAGCTGATTATCACAACATGCAGGAATCCAAACTTGGTCTTGGCTTAGCACACTGCAGCAGCTGCAAAAAGTATGTGTGAAGGCCCAGGTTCCCAGCACTATCAATGCATGCCCTTATACGGTCAAACGGGGAGTGAGTGAATTCTGTTTTGCTGCCTCGTATAACACAGATTCACGTCAGCCATTGAGTAACCCGCGCTAAACTCGATGAACTCCCTGAAGCGGGACCATCCCGCGGAGCTACGCCGCGGCCGTGGTAGCAGAGCTCCCCAAAGAGCCGCAGCGCAACTCGAGCGTGGAAAAAATTACAGTCCACGTGCCTCGATTCCAGCAAAGGAGAGCCTGTTCCGAGCTCACGAGAGACACAGCCGGACCCTCGCGTATTTTGTTTCTAAATATTTTAGCACTTTTTTAGCTCAGTGTGTGATGATGCTGGCGGTACATGGCACTGATCGCATGTTACTGCTCAATTTAAATCAAGTGCTGGGTTCTCCCTGCGCTGTAGTTCCCTTTTTCTCAGCAGTGCCTGTGCCCCGGCATTCCTGTGGTCCCAGTGCTGAGGCTTTTCAGCCCTTTCATCTCATGTATGTGGAAATAGATGGAAAAGTCTCTAGGCTCTGATTTGTCTACCAAGAGTCAATCAGTGTTGTCTCCCTGAAAGTGTCAGTAGGAAAGTTCTCTCTACAAAAGCAATAAATATCTAAGCACCTTCTACTTTGTATCTGTTCTTCTCTTCATCTACCTAATTTTCATCTTAGTGCCTTTACAGGGACTTATCGCTACAGTATTTTTGCACTTAATGTATCTTCCTAAGCCTGGCTGCAGCTCCCCTGCTGCCTCTGTTGTGCTTTGAAGGGTTCTCAGCCCGTACAAGCGGAAACCGGTGACTATCCCAGCATTAGAGACAGCGTGGAGCTCGGTAGGCTCAAATTCCTTTCCCTAACCACAACCTCTTTTTAGAGGCAAAGTCTGCCAACCAAGTCAGGGCGCTTGGCTCTTCTGCGCCAAAGAAAGCGACTTGTTTAGCCAAGCATATCTGCTTTACCTGGAAAAGGGCTGCTTAAGGTCTTCTCAGTAAAGCTGCCCTGTGGAATGCGAGTGATCCCAGGATTGGTAATGACTGGAGCAACATGGGGCTTCTAGGACACTGCAGAAATGGTAAACAGATTTAGTGCGCTATGTCCTGTTTTTAATAATCTCAGTTCTTGGGCCTCAGCCTGGTCCATAATAACCATTATGCTCATTCCAGGGAGGGATACGGACTTAAAGCATATTATGCGATGCCTTGATTAAACTAACGGATTAAGGCAGTTCACATGCAGAGGACACTCAGCCTAGAAAAGACTTTTGCATGTGTGTTGTGGCCCTTGATGGCTCATACAGTTCCGGTACCTTTGTCTTCAGTGTAATAACCCTCCGAGCCGTTATCCCTACTTGCATGAGTGGGCTGGAGAAGCTGGAGGACTCGGTGAAGGTGCCAGGGGAGAGGGGCTTTGGGGCAGGTCCCACTGGGTTGCTGGCAGGCCACAAATCCTTTCACCTGCTTGAAGGAGTGCCCGAGTTGGGGTCAAGATCTACCGAAAGGCTGGCTTAGAGGGGTCTGTAGCCATAAGTGGATTTTTTTTTTTTTCAGTTGCACACAACGTGGGCTGTGTCTGGAGAAGGTTGCAGTAGTGTTTTATACAAAAAGGGCAAAAGCGTGAACTCCAATCTGTTATGAATATTGATGTCTCAAGGAAGGGATGATGAAAAGCAAAGTCTAGGATGTAAGATATGAGCAAATTTGATGGAGAAATCAGTGAAAAGTATCCTTGGAATGAAAAGCTTTTCAAACCCTTGCAGCTCAAGATTGCAGTGGAGACTGCAAGGCACCCTTTGCTCTACTGATGCTAGAGTAGGGCTGGGATGTGGGGAAGTTCTCTTAAAATCCTGGAAACAGATCCTCCTACTGACTAGGTGTTTGGCATTTGGTGGACTACAGAAAAAGCCTCGGTTGTGATTAATGGTTGTAGCAGAAAGGGAAGGCTCTGTGATTTATCCTCTGTCACTTTGTGCTCACGCAATATGGGACTAATTTCAACAGTGCTTTTCCTGTTTTGTTTGTTTTCTGTGGTATTTCATCAAGGATTCATTCAGGTCTGTTATTGTGTATTAAGATGGACATGGAGATCATACAGGAAACTCTTCCAAAGCAGAACCCGAAGCTTCTAGTGAAATCGGTTAACGAAGGCAGAAACGTGGCTGCAGACACAAGGACCTTGTCCTCCTTGTGGCAGCTGTTCTGCTCGGGAGCTGGGCCCTGTCCCCAGCTGGGCTTTTGGGAGCAAGGAGGAGAGCACAGAAATGCTCCAGCATGGCCATTTGCACCATTCTGGGTCACTTCCTGTTATTTCAGTGTGACTCATGGGTTACACGGAGTCTGTAAATATTTAAACGGACAGTGAAAGCTGGGCCCCACAGCAGTAGGTGTAAGATTAAGTCTGTTTCTTAATCAGTGCGGCTCCTGATAAGCTCCTGCCATTACTGTCCTCCAAAATCTCTTCCTTTTCAGCCTCCAGAGCAAGAAGTCCCTTATTTGCACAAACTGTAATGAATTTTAGCAGTTTTCTTTGAAAGATGCCATTATTCGAATTAAGTGAAAATAACCACAGAAAAGTATCAGTTCTCATAAAATCAAGATGTTACATTTCGATTGTATTTCCAGACTCCAGTGAGCTGTTGGAATGCATGCAGTTTAACTTTCCTCTATGATATAATAGTTTAAAAGAGATCAGGGTACATTTTACCATAGTGTCTAGCAATGTGAGTTTATTCAGCCTCTTGGCAGACAGTTCTGCTCACTCCAGCTCAAACCGTGAATCATCCATTGTTGGCTGATTCCCCTCTAGTTGCTAAGAGCTCTGTCAAGTGCATTCTGAGGCTTAATTCTACATTTGCTCTAAGAAGGGCTAAATGTATTAAATTGAAACATGTCACATCCTTCCTAAACAAGCAATTAAAGCGCAGCTACGAGTCTGTCAGATGAAGGGAAGAGAAGGGGCTAGGAACAGCTGGAAGATTTAACGTGGGTGAAAGTTGGTTGCCTCCGTCTGGGATCTCTAGACCTATTACATGTTGGATTTTCACAACTTGATGCATACTGGAAATGGAAAGAGGAGGGAGGCATTAAAAAATAGAATTTGCAAAAGGGCTTGTTTTTCAGTGTCCTTATATAAACCTCTTAAAATGATCTAATGCTAGTTCACAAAGTGTAATTTTTAGTAATGGAAAGACAATGCGTCAGTGTTTCCCAAGGCGCTTTGCCCCCCGCCCCCTCCCAAGCGAACCGAGCCGCTCACCCTCCTTCTCCTCCTCCTCCTCCTCTGCTCTCCTGGACTCGGGAGCGCTGCACTACGCAGAGCAGATGCCGTGGGGCTTTATTCCATATACTCTTTTCATACCCTTTTAATGTTCCGGCGAGTAAGCGGTGCTGCAAGATATCCTTAGCCACTGAGTCTGTCTTAAATAGCTACAAGCATTTTCAGGGAGACCTTTTACTCCCCACAGAGACGGCTGGTCCATTTGCCAATAGTAAACCTAGTATGTCATCTGTTTCAGTGAGTGTACTTTTGCCTGTGCATGGATGTGTGGGAGAAATTTAAAAAAAAAACAAAATTCCTTTATTCAAGATTTTAAGGTTAACTTGTCCCTAAAATTATATTGTTTGCATTGGCATTACCCTCTGTCTGAAATGAGAGTGCCTTAGTTTCCCATCCAGCTCAGCGTGCCTTTCTTTCCTTTCACTGAACAAGGAAGAAAACTCGTTGAGTCACAGTTTGGCAGCCTCGTTTTGTGCTGCATGGGGCAGTCCCACAGGCTCCCGGGTGCAGCCTTCCTCGCGCCTTGCCCTCCTCAGCCTCGCATGGGGCATGCGGAGCGTGGCGGCGTTCGCTCAACACTGGCCAGGGGCAGAAGGGGCAACTTGGTGTCACTGCCTGTATAGGGCAGGCCGCAGGACTGCCCGAAGCTAAATCAGTTTCATGCTACGGGTGGGGAAAAATCATCCTGTCTTGACTTGGCGGAAAAAACACCAAGGAAAGAGCTTAATACAATCTTGCTAAGTTACCTAAGTGTCTAGTCATTGTCTTTTTAAAAATAAAAGCAATATCCCTGCAGCATCTTGATATTATTGGTTTAGATGCAGCTTGTAGATACTGCATTTTGTTAAAACCTCATGTCAGTCTTTGTACGTATAATCAAAGGTCTTTTAATCTTCTCTTTGATCAGCTACCTGGCTTGTGCTTTGTGAATCCTGCTTTGATTGAGGTTTTGGAAATTATGCCTTCCTCCTCATGGCTCCTCTGACATGTTGTGACCATGCCACATCCTGGCAGCTCCTCTGCAGTTTCCCTTGCTTGAATGTTTAAAGATCTCTCCTTAGGTCCAGAGTCACAACCAGGAGTTGTGCTCAGGTGATCATCATCTACTTTCTGATCATTAAATTCACAAAAGCAGACACAAGGTGCATCCTTTAAATACATGTGGAAATCTTTGCTCCCAGCCCTACGCTCTCAAAAGTTGCCATATTGCAACGTGCCCTGTTCCCTTGTGCCTGTTCTGTGATTTGCAGCCTCTCTGCCTGGGACCTGCCGTATTCGCTATTTAACATTTCTTCTGCCTTTTCCCAATGATGGTTTTGCTCTCCTAGGCAACGTGTGGGGAACCTGAATAACATTATGCCAGTGGATTCCTGTTTGAAACACACCTATTCAACAATGATTTTGAGTCATATATGAAAACATATTTCATCTTGTCAAATTTGCATTGCAATGGCAAGTACCCAGTCATATCTGTAATTACCTGTTGCATCAAGACTATCACCCCTCTTGACTGAAGTTATCAATTCATCCAAACCTCTATCAGACTAGACAAGATGGATTTTCTATAAACACATGTTCATTGGTATTAATTATTTTAACTTCCTTCAAGTCCATATTAATCCCCATCACTCATTTTTGCAAAATTTCCTGGCATTCACATCAGGCTGTAAGGGATTATGGATGCTCTCCAGAGCTCCTCTTTAGATGCTAATCATCCTAACCCGCTGCTTTAAAAATGTTTTTAGTAACTGCTGTTTAACATCCTCCTGCCTTACAGCTGGAAGGAAAATTACTCTGCAAAATGCAATATGAATACTTGACTGTTTTTTTCCTGAATGCAGAGCAAAAGTTTAGTATTTTTACCTTCTTGGTCTCTATTGGAAATATTACCCATTCTAATGAGTCAATATTGTGCTTCTCATATGGAGAAGAAAAGGCTGGGGTGGAGGAGGGAAGCCCTTCTGATTCTTGGTTCTGCTATGCTGAGTTCACTAGGTCCTTGTTTTTATGAGTTCTCTTAATTTTTGATATATTACACTATAATATTTTTTTCATCTCTTATATCTGACTTAATTTCCCCTCTACACCAAATACTGTGTTCATTATATTAGATTCTTAATCTCCTGTAGTGTTTTCCTCATATGTGGGAGTGGATTTTCTGGAACTCTGGTGATGTGAATTTTCTGCTTTACAGCTCGACTCATAGATACTTCTGCTTTGTGAAAATAATGTTTTGAAAATTACTGGTTCTGAGTGTTCATTAGGTAACTGCTTTTGCCCATTAGGGACCCGTTTGTCTATGAAATTCTCACTCTTTAGTGAGTTTTAGCTTCACCACTTTATGTTCAATAGAAAGAGCATGGAAATGTATCAGTACTCTGAACAAATGAATGTACCTTTACGTTAATATCCACTAAAGGATTTTCAGGAGCATCATTTTTTCTGGCCACTTCAATGGGTGGGCTTGAGAGGAGAAGCTGCATTTCTCCCTTTAAGCATCGAACAGGTTTGGTCTGTTTCAGTCTGCTGGAGACCTGTTTGCTACAGTGAGTCTGTCACTGTGTTTGGGTGCCAGATGAGTGTGCAGCAGGCCCAGCAGAACAGCGTGTTCCTTCTGCTCTGACTGCGCAGGCTGTGCATGTTTCTGCATCCTTTCTTTCCTTGCTGTTGTGCTAACCGGCCCTACAACTAGCCAAAAGGCCAGGAAAACAGGTTTGCCAAGCTTTCTGCTAGGGAACTGACCACTCATGGGGCCTTGGAAGTGTTCAGGAGTAGATAAATATACTGAGATTTTAAAAAATACATTAGCATCTACAAAGAAGGTAGCAATCACTATTTTCCTGAGTTTCCTCTTCATTCCGCATTCGGGCCTGCACTGGGCGATGGCGTTCAAGGAAATGAGTTTCCTGCATGGCCCGTGACCCACGAGGGTCTCCTGGACATGCGCCAGCGGCGCTGAGGAGCATTGCTGGAGCGGTGAGGAGGTCTGAAGCTGTTCACAGGTAGCTGTGCAGAGCTAGCATGTTCTATGGCATCTCCATTTTCTGCAGTACATTTTCTGGCATGCTCCAGCTCTCTGAAGAAGAGTCCAGGCCTGCCCCAGGCCACTGGCAACCTCGCTGCCCTCCCGGCTTTGCACCAGCGCAGAAAAACAGCTGCGGAGGAAACGCTCGGTGCAGCTCTTCAGCGGCACGACTGCACACAGTGCTTTTCATTTAACTTTTCCATGAATGACTTCCTCCAGCAGAGCTCGATTTCTGTTTTGTAGCCAGGTCCTGCAGGTACCGGTGGGCTCCGGCGTCCGCTTTTGTCTGGGAGTGCTGCAGTTACAAGCTGTCAGGTTAGCTCCACACCTCAGACAATTTTGATAGCATTTGATGAGGTCATAGTTTCCATTTTGTTATAATTTCATAAATTTCAGCATTGGCCTTTACTTCTACGTGGTGGTGAAGTTATGTAGTACTATGCGGGGAAAGGAAAAGTCATTAGGCCCACTATAAAGCGCTGCTTGAGCCTAGTGCAGCAGTGACTCCTGGATATTGCTCCAGCAGACACGCTCACTATTCCCCTGTGAGTCTGGGAAGAAGCTGCTCCTGCTCTATGTCCTTCAGTGGGGCTGTTTGCTCTGGGGCTCCACGCTGCCCCACAGCGACGCGGGGAGCTGCTGCTCAGGCCGCAGGGCTCGTGCGAGCAAGTGGGCAGTGCTGGGACGCACCCGCCCACCCGTGAGCATCGACACGGTCACCACTGCCCTTCAAGCTGCTTGCGCTGCTGTGCGATAAAACGCTGAGGTGCAGCAGGCATCGGTGGAGTATGTAGGTCATGGAATTCAATTAGCCCCATGCAATGTAGATAAGGAGAGTCGTTATGGGATCTACTCCTTTTTCAAAGTAGCTTTTATTAAATAATACTTTAACTTAAAGCTTTGTTTCCAGGGTGACCTGCAGAGATATATTTCCCCTCTCAAAGTAACCAGCTGCAAGACGAAGTAATGAGATCTAAGAAACTGCATCTCCTATAAAGTGCACAATAAATGTAGTTGTTCAGTAAGCAAAGAGGGAGACAACTTTGCAAAAGCAGATCTCCCTTTAAAGAAACCTGATTAGTTTAGAAATCTCACTTATAAAGTACTTTTGTTAAGAAAAAAACCTTAAGTAGAATCTTTCAGAGAATTGTGTTTTATTTAGCTACTGTTTTACTTGCTATTCTATTCTACATTTCCCTGTCCCTACGTTGTTTGCCTTTGTTTGCAGTCCATTTTTATTTTGTTTGTACAAAACAAAAATGTTTATACAATGATGAGTTGTAGACAGTTTAGGGAAATGTACTCCTTTGAGACATGAAAGAACTTCGATTTCACTGTGCTTTTTAGCTGAACACAACATATAGCTGTATTAAAACAACATGGTCTTGGGATTAGTAAAAGTTTATTGTGCAGGAACGGAACAAAACAAGGGAGAAAGCTTTAAAGTTAATGCTTTAACTTTTACCTGTTTTGTTCAAGGAGCACTCGTATTTGCATTTAGATACTTGCACCATAAAATGTAGTGTGGGGAGAAGCTGTGGCCCTGACGTGGCCAGGGGCAGGTTTTCGTCTTCTGTCACTGAGTGTGGCTCCTGTGTTCGGGTTAACTGTGGCAAGGAGTTTGGAGAGTCTAAGTGCTCTCATGAGAAGGTCCTGCAGAATCGTGTGGATGATTCCTGCAAGTGGTCAAAAAACACAGTATCCTCTGAGATTTGAAATGGATTGGACTTGAGTTTTAGTTCGGATTTGGAGGTTTTAAGCTTGAGCAATACTCATCTGTCACTGAGTGTGAAAAGTGTTGGCGGCTTGCATCTTTGACCAAGTCTTATAATTCCTCTATCCTTGCACCTGTATTGCATAATTTTGGGGGGGACTGTGTAAAGGGCAAAACATTGAAACCCGTATAACATAATGAAATGCAAGGAGGCCTTAAAGGAGTTCTTTTGGCTTGTACTTCACTAATATTTGTTGCACAGCATAGGGCTTTGTAGATTAGAGCTCATAGCGCTTGCGTGCCCTTTGTATGGGTGAAACATCTTTGTGTGACAGTCAGATAGCTATTTCCTTCTTCCAAGCACGTAAAGATCTGCTTCAGGTGACAAGAAATTCACAAGTTTTCTAGACCTGTAATGAAATATTACCTATATTTGAAGCTTGCTCTCAATCACAGAGAAAGATAGGCCTCTCAGAAGTTCTACTGGCAAAGTTTTGCTGTAACTTTGGAAATACTTGCTCTTGTGCTTCCTCCTAGGGGCGGAGGATGTCGTTCTGTGTTTATGATGGCTCCTCGGCCCTCTCTTAGGCCAAGACATTGAATACTGTCGTTCAGGTTTAGTCACTTGAAACTTCCCGTCACACAGCTCCTTGGTATTGTAATTTTACTGAAACTACTGCAGAGAGAATGCACTAACTATTCTATTTCTCCTGTATGCTCTGTATTTTAATCCTTGCTGCTTTATTCTCTTTTCCTCCTTATTACCGTAAGCCTCAAATTGGAAGCCAATGTAAAAGCAGTACTGGTAAATGTGACTCTTTCCATGTCACTTTGAGATCAGGGAGCAGCAACCAGAGATGGATAATTGCTTGTGCACACTGCATGTTTTCCTGTAGATCCTAAGAATTAATTAAAACTTGTCAGTATTGTGTTAGACCAGTAATGATTATTTTCAGGTTGGAGTGTCATAGCTAGCACTGTGCAGGCCGATTTGTTGACTAGATGACTGCAAGTTTATTCATTGTGATAAAGCGATTTTGGCTGCTTAACTGTGGCTATGTCTTCAAGCATTTAATCCCTTATGTGTATTGCCAAATTTCCATAATCCTTTTTGGATGACACTTTTCTTGCCAGACAGTGGGACATTAAGGAGAAAGAAAATGGTCCAACTTTACCTTTTTCTGCCATTATAGCTGCTATATCTGTCCTGACGCCCCAGTGCGCTCTTGCAGGATGCATTAGCGGAGCGAAAGTAAGTTGTCAAGTCAACTTCTCTGGGAGCACAAATGAAGCCTGTTATTATAGGAGAAAAGCCCTGGATTCGTGCAACCTGTGCACGCAGCGGCCCCTTCTCAGCACGTGGCCGTGGGGCTGCAGTAAGGACAGCAGCTCCTGTCCTCCCCACTGGACACAGCGGGTATGGCCAGTCTTCCCAAGGGCGATTCTCCTGGAGCTGCAGGCTCCTGGTACAAGGGAGAGCTGGAGCAAGAGGCACTCCAGCAGGTCACAGCCGGGGGGTAGTCAGCCTGGGGACTGTTTTTCAGGACTGCATTTTTGGTTAACATGAAAATAAAGCTACTAAATCTTCTTCTTAGAGGGAGATTGGCAGGCTTTTCAGTGTTAGAAATTACCAGATTTGGAATCCGCCTGGCAAAATGGCATGTGCAGAAAGGAGGCCCAAGAAGCAGGAGCAGGCGTGCCAGCGGTTTGACAATTAGCTAAAAAGAATATAAGCAAAATCCGTTTAATGCAAGATAAACGTCGCTGAGGAGCAGGGGGGAAGAATTTTGGCATTTGTTTTAACCAAGCTGCTGAACCCCAAGCTCAGATGAAAATTCAGAGCAGATGAAAATTGAGTTGGGGCAAGGAAACCTGAGAGGCAGGAAGCCCTGAGGTTATTTACTACTGCGCTATACCTATGAGCACCCCTTTCAGGAAGGTATGAAAACACAAAAATCCCTGTTGAGCTGTAATTATTTTTCACCTCTTTAGTGCAGATTTACTTTAAACGAGTTCCCTACCTATAAAATAAGCAAAGTATTGTCCTTGCCAAGGATCTTTCAGCCTCTTTAGAATAGAGCATTTAGATTACTTAGGACAAAGTGAGTATCTTAAATGCTCCGTGTCAAGTCACAAACAAATGGCCCAGAAACAGTAGTACAGTACAGAGTGAAACCTGACAACTCGGTGTTAAAGGAAAGGAATGCTACTGTATGGTTTGATTGTGATCAACTTATCTTCAAGTGGGTTTATTAGCAATTTAATGGAATATTGGTTATTCAGGAACCATAATAGCCCCCGCTGAAACGTCCATTCTGTTCGTATTTCCCATACCCTGTGGAATGAGCAGAATGTGACAGCCGAGCTTTCAACGGGCTTCATGAATTTTAAATACTTTTCAGCTGTGAAATGGGGCACATGGCTTGTGGTCAACAGCAGACAAGGAGCTGGCAGCCGCTCTGGGTATTATGGGGTATTGGGTGTCTCGGAGATAACGAGCGCTGACCTTATCCAGGTGCATTCTTGGCCCGCTCTGCCTCTCCGGGCACAGGGAATATATTTCCCTACCCAGCGTTTAACAATTGATCATTTTGTAATTGTAAGCAGAAAGTATTGAGAAAGTTACTTTCTCAGCATGCTTGTGTGAGACTTAAATTTCATGTCAGCATCTTTATCCAGCAAAAATCTTTGCTGTCTTTTTTTGTAACAATCCATTCATGCCACTTTAGCTCTTTTACTAACTTGATATTATGCTAGTAGATCTTAGCGAGCCTCTTTTCTAGTGACTGTAGAGCTCCATGTTTTATGCATTGTCTTTTTTTTTTTTCTGCTAATAATTTATACCTGCTTGAAATTGTTTCCATTTGTAGTGGATTGAAATTTCAGCCTAACTTTTTATACCAAACAAGTTGATTGCTGGCTCCTGTTTTGTGGGAAATCGGGCCCCTTCATTTTAAGGGCTCTAAATTGTTAGTGAGAAGGGAAGTCGAGACCCAGTGCACTGCCAGGGAGCTCCAGAGAACTGGTGAGACACAATTCAGTTCTGCCGAGTTCTTAAAACACAGCATTTTCCTAAGGGTATGCAGTTTAGGTGTGTTTTAATTGTGTCTACAAATTAAATTGTGTGTGAAATGTAACTACATGACAATTGTTGCAGATTAACAGAAAAACAACAGTTGAGGGTAAAGGATGTCCCACAGAGTATGTTTCATGTTTTGTCAATGGAATGATTTGCTGAAGGATTTCTGGTCATTTCACCTATTTTTACATATACATAAATCTATTTTTATAAAGATTGAGTGAAAAAATCATGCCCTGAATATAGGGTTTTGGTTGAATTTTGAAATTATATAATGTCAGTTATGATTACATAGTGCAATAATCAGCAAGTGGATTTGGATCCATAATTCATAGGCTGAGGACTGTAATGAGCAGGGCAGTTACCTGTGTGCCCCACAGTGGTCCTTTCTCAACTCTGTTTCACAACTACACAAATCCTGCAAAAAGCTGCTCCTGCTTGGTGCAGCCTTTGGGTAAGGACCAGATCTCAGAGCAGCAACCTGGAAGTGCTGGTGTGGGCTGTGTCTTGTGAGCGACTAACACATCACTTTCTGCTGAGGTCCTGTTCTCCTGTCAGCTTGAGGACACAGCTTGGGTCTACCTGGTACCTAGACGTGTCCCCTTGTGTCCCTCCCCCGCCTCGCCTGCATGACCAGAACCGCTCGGTGAGCTGCGGGGAGCCGCGCTGCTCGCTTTGGGAGCAGGCGCCTGGCTGAGCCCTGCAGGAGCCTTGTCCTGTCAGCTGGAGCCAGTGGGGCGGGAACCGCGAGCTCGGCTGCTGCTGGGCCTGGCCCCAGCAGCCGCGGGTGCTGGGCTGCTGCGCGCCGGGTGCTTGGTGCTGCAGCACGCCAGGCAGGACACGGTGGCACCTGCTGATGCCACAGCAACACCCAGCCACGTGGGTGAGACCTGGCCCCGGAGCGCCCCACTGGCAGAGGGCAGTAGGGGTAGGAGGTACCAAAACCCCTGGAAAAGGGGCTTTTGGTTGTTCTGACATTGGTGTTTCTGTCTGTGGTGATACCCGAGTAACCTAGTTTGAATTACAGAATATCAATACGTTCTGAGCTGTCCGGTTCGATCAAACCTTGCTCCAATCACCCAGAACGGAGCAGCCCTTGTCACTCCACCAGACTCCTTGGGAGCAAGGTAGCTACCGTATCGTTCGGCAGCCACACAACCAGCAGTTCCCAGGGTCAGCTCTTTGCCTTCTGCAGCCCTCCTGGGAGAGCGCAAGGTCTGGTCACTAAGGTGCTGAGGGAACAGAAAGGGGAATTGCCTGCCGAAGCCACCCTGGTCCTTCCGGCCTGCTGGAGCAGGGTGGTGATGGCAGGTACAGAGTGTCCTTACCAGGCTGTGCTGGAGGCTGCCTGCTGGGAGGGAGGTGACTTTGCTGGACTCTGCACGTAATGTACGCACAATTTTACAGTGTGATCTGCCTCAAAAACGTGGTTCCAGCACATAACTCAGGGTCTTGTTCTTCCTCTGCTTCCTGACTGACCTATTGAGAACCAGAGCCTTTTCTGGTATCAACAGAGAGGAACCAGACCTGGAAGCAGGAGTATGAAATGCTGCCACAACCCACATCCCTCTGGTTTCTGAAATCATTATACAGTAGGGTGTGTTTCTGACCTACTTAAAGCAAGAAAACAACCAGCAGGTAGGTTTTTCTTTTCAAAAAAAACTCAGACTACTACAGTACTTCTTCCTCTCCTTTGAAGCATCTGCTAGCCCATAGTGGAAATGTTTATCATTGTGGAGAGACAGACTTCCCTCATCTCCAAGCCAAGCAGATTCAGACAAGCTGGAATCTGGATCATGACCCACACTGGTATCTAGTTGTACAAAACTGAAGTCTGCCCTTCTTGGCCCTGGATTTGTCCATCCCTATTTATAGATTTCACTCAGAGCCTTGTTGAAAAATGCATTAGGTATCGATAGTGACACTTGGTGAGCTCAGAACTGATGGCTCCAGAAATAGTCACCTCAGAGATATCATAGTCTAACTTTTGTGTCTATTAAGTCTGACATTTGCTTTGCACAGCTCTAAATGATGATTTAAACTACAATGGATTGGAGACTGAAATCCAGTAACTGTGACTTACCCCACTGAAGAAATTGGTGATGGATGTAAAATTTCAGGAGACAAGGCAATAGTGTTTCTTAGGCTGAGAGCCCTTTTTGTTAGGGCTTTTTGTTAGGTCTCCAGAGAACCAAGCTGGTAGCACTTAAAGCTGAACTCTGATGTTTTGGGAACCTAATTTAATGTCTGGCACATAGGATGATCTGCTGCTCTCCAAGTCTATCTGAAACAGCAGTCTGCAGACGTTTGCCCCCTCTCACTAAGAGCTTTGAGATGCTAATTGCAGTCATTAAGGAGCACCTGGTTTGACAGCACGCATAACTGGTGCTGAGTTCCAGCTGAGTCCCTAGCCCAGAGCCACTGGCCCGGGCATTAGCATCCCCCAGGATAAGCTTCTCTTCTAAGGATGGATCCATAGTTACCAGCAGAGCTTTCAGTGCAAGGTTCAGGCCCATCACTCAAAATCATTTCACTCTTTTTGCTGTCTTTTGCAAAGATAATTTTCTTCCTCCTGTCTCAACAAAAATCCAATCTCATGATATGGTTAGTGCACAAAATGCCAATAAATAATTAAGGAAGCAGCCTCTGTTTTGAGTCCATCAAATACTAATATGGGGAAGGAAAAATCAGTGCACATCAGTTACAGTAACTGATGAAACGCATTGGTCTGGAGGGTAACGAGCTCCATTTTTAAAGCGCAAGGAAATTAGATTCTTATAAATGTCAAGCCAGTTATTGTCCTCTTTCCTTGAAACAGAACTGAGCTGGCTGAAGTCCATTGTCTCTCAATCAGCTTTGCGATGGTTTAGATACATTCCAGCTCACACCAGGAATGTGCTTATTAGAAAAAAAAATCACTACACAAAGCACACAAGCTTTAACACTCAACTGATGTACTAATGGGTACTTTTACAATAAAACCCAATATCGTGTTGCAAACTGAAAGCTGACCTTGAGTGATATGATACAGAAATTTTGAGTGATACAGATGAGTGTTTTCTTTGTATGCTACAATTCTGACTACCTGGGATATAGTTTTCAAATATAGGACAAAAAACAACGAAATGTAACTTCTCTCAAGTGCTATAAAAAAGAAATAAATAGTAAGTCATGTAGTGAGTATGCTTCTTGTCAGTTCATCTCCAAATACTTTATATGTTTTTCTGTATATTTTACTATTTGCCTTCTAGGTAATCTTTGCTACCTGCAGCATTTTGTCCATCCAGCTTTTTTTTTTTTCAGTTATCTCCTAAAAGAAAAACAAAACAAAAACAGGTGGTGATTTGTTCATAAATCAGAGCTAAGTCTGTATCTTATTCTTTCATTCATTAGTAAATCTCAGCACTATGCACTGATGTAAAGTGCACTGTTCATTATGCACTGTGCACCACTATGACACCACACGAGAGAAACTGATATGAATTGTTTTGGAAGAATATAATGTACGGAGGATAGAGGGGCTCTATAAAATTAAGTTCATTCATTGCATCCCTGCTTTTCACTTCTTAATAGAGGACCACAATCACCTGTTCCTCGTTAGATGTTGCTGCTTGCTTTCTGTCTTGGGAAGGTGCTCCGCATCCTTCCTGATTTGGGAGTGCTTGCAGAAAAGCTTTCAAGACCTGAGGTTGGAGCCACTTCCCTTTTGCAGTAACAAGATACAGGCTCAGGCAACCAGAGCAGAATTTGCCATTTCTTAACCCTGTCTTTGAGTGGTGCAGTGCATTTTTCGAGATGGTCATGCACCTCTGGCATCAATGCACTTACTTTGCCCATGCTACTTTGGAGAATCTACTCGTGATTAATGTCACTTTAAAGATGCTGTGGCAGTGGCAATGGGAGTCTAGGTACTGTACAGGGAATTCGGATGTATGCAAAAGTAGATGGTTTGTTCATTTTTGGCTTGTTTTTTCCAGATTCTTATATTTACAAATCCTGCTTTCCCAAACTTCTTTTTAATAATGTCACATATTTCCTCTCTTTTGCAGTCTGTGCTTCAGTTCTTATTTTACTGAGTGAGCTTCCTGCTGTTGCCTGTAGTTAAAACAGTTAGAAAAAGTCTTCTTACTTTTTTATATTGCACAAGCAATGGATGTTGAAAGATATTCCCGGCATATGTCACGAGAGGTGTGAACTGCACTTTCCAATTAAAATTTTGGGACTTTCTACTGGTTGCTTAAAAATTTTGGAGAATATTGAGCTATAAACTTGAATCCATCAACAACCTTGAGAGAGAAAAGGTCTTGCTATTTTTGTGGCAGTTCTTACTTGTTTCATTTTGGTTTCGTGGTTAAAATGCACTCAACTGTTGGGGAAAAGCATTTTGAGCCTCTTATAAATGTCATCCAAGCTTGGAACCATCATGAAACAAATTAAGCAAGCTAGTTCTCTGTGATTTTGGACAACTTTTAGTTCGAGTAAATTTTCTTAATGTTTGCACTACGGCTGTATCAACATCTGTAAATTAAGTAAAGAAACCAATTCACAGCATCTCTGACATAGCCTGATGGTTAAATTGTAATCAGCATCTGATAATTAAAATGTGCATCCAGCTGAAATAGCAAATCCAAAATCAGTCTTTACCTTCTAGTATTCTCATTCGCTAGGAACTTTATTGCTACTCTAGTGCAAACGTCATTAATAGGCCCTGGGATTTGAAGTATTACTGCTCTTCTGCCTCTCTCTGGGACGTTTCGTGGTGTCTTCACTCCCAGCCCCAAGTGCCCTGCCTTGGGGCCACGTCTGAATTTATTGTCTGTGCTGGGTCAGTGCAGGCTCCTCCCTGTCCACGTTAGTCACTGCTGCTGTGGCCATGTTGACTGTGCTTGACTTGCTTCTGAGGGGGGCGTGAGGATTTTTCATCATTGTAGAGCTCAGACTTTTTTACCTGAGGTTTCCCACTGCCTGGAGGGAGCCTGCGTGCGTCTTGGTGACCTGTTCCTGCACGCTCTGCTCGCAGGCATGACTTCTCCCAGGCAGATCCGCCTTCAGCTTCGGTACTACTTAACTTGCCGTCTATGTGAAGTACTGTGTCTCCTTTTCCCAGAACAACCTCTCGTCTTGTGGCAGTGACCGAGGCCGCGAGCAGGGAAGCAGGCGGTCCTGCTGGGGCGCTGGGAAGGGGGTGCTCTGCAGGGGAGCCCGCAAGTCCTGGGCTCTTGGCTTTTCCTGCAAGCCAGAATGGCTCCTGCTCTCTTCAGCAAAGCATCTCTTTGAAAGAGCTTTCTCTCTTTAGTATTCTGCATTGGAAGCTATTGGGAACAGTGGATTAACTAGAGTTGTGTGAGCACAGAACAGGCTGGGTGATTCTTTTTCCTGTGCTTTGTCAATCTGCCTTAAATAATCCCAGTTGATGAGTATATTTATTTACTCGCATGCCTGTGGCTGGAGCATGCGTGTTCTAGTGCCAGGGCCTCCTTATGCCCAGTCAGGAGTTTGCTGGTCTGCTTCACTCTGGCATAAACAGCAAGTCTATGTGCTCTTGGATGGGGAGCCTTCTTGCATAATACCACAACTGTATTAATCCATTTAAAGCATTTTTCTCTTCTTTGGGCTCTTATGGCTCTAAGGCACATGGTGCCAGCAGAGTAAAGACTGTTGGGCTTCACAGGCCAAAGAAGCCATTCCTGTATCAGAGAGTGCATGGCTGTTATGGAATGGTGCTGTGCTTGTACAGGATAGCTTTCAAATATTAGGCCAGCTGTTTGCCATTTAATTTTAAAATACCACATGGATCCAGTTTTTCTTTTAAACTTAATTTCAAAGATCACCAGAGATAGAGCAACAAGAGTAGAAAGAAAGATTAAACCTTACTAGTAAAGCTTAAGCACAGCTGAATGGAAACATAAACAGTGCCCAGCCTAGAGACCCTTGAGACTAAAGTTTCAGCCTGAAATCATTTTAGCATCAAGAGAAAGATAAAGGATCAAAGAGAAATGTTAGTAATTGTAGTGAGTGTGCTGCAGGTCCACTTGGATCTGAGCGTCCAAGCCCTCAGGGGGGAAATGCCAGGAGATGAGGGGGGATTTCCTGTAGGAAGGATGTGGTCTCTGTGTCTTGGATAGCTGGTTAGTCAAGTTCCCTGTTGCAGCATAACCCATCAGCGTTGTCTGGGTGCCACCTGCCTTCTCCCCATTAAACTTTGACCTGAGGCACCTGGTTGGCCATGTGGTTGGTCTAGGCTTTTCCATCAGTGGAGTGTGAGAAGGGGGCACAGAGAAAGAGGCACCTCCAGAGAGCAAGCTGTATCTTAGATGATGGTGTGCCTAGTGTATCTCTTACCTTTCCCCATCAGCTGTCCTTGTCATCCACAGGAGCAGCCTCATTTCAGCTCTAGAACCTTGGCTCCAGATATGCATAGGACAACACAAGTTCCATAAAGCTCCGTTGTGGAAATGATCAGGAAACACGGGCATAGTTGTATGATGTCTGCCCCCCAGCTTACTCCAGTTCTGAAAAGGCCATGCCAGTGAAAGCATGTGCTGCTAGTGCCCCAAGACTGCTGCAGCCCCTGGGAAGGCTGTGCCACCATCACATCTCCTTTCTGTGCTCTCCTATGCACAGGCTGGGGCTGGTAGAGTCACTGCTCTTGTCATGCACCAGGAGACAAGCTCCTGTCACCCAAATCAGCTTCCTGGGGTTCTTGTAGAAATGCTACAAGGACTGTGTGAAATAGATGAAGGGCCTGCGGGGTATGCAAAGATTAGAGCTAACAGGCCCTCGTGTGTCTTCTGTGTTCATTAATACTTGTTAGGTAGCTCTAGTTTAACACAGCAGTGAGGCTCCAGTGAGCACAAAGCTGCTCCTGTGTGTGATCAGAGGTCTCGTGTTCTGGTGGAAGAGGTCGTATTTATTTTGACACCCTATGAGTTGCAGTCATTAGCTTTCTGTGAGTGATTTGTCGCGTGCAGACACCACTTTTGGATAACAAGGCACCAAGATGGCAAGAGTGACAGATGACATGATGCTCTGTGGAGACAGCTTCTGCACTGAACATCCTTAGCAGCCTCTTACTGAGAGAGGAGGTCATAACAAAGTAGAATTCCCTGGCTCTGATACATAGACTCTGCTTTAAACCTTTTATCGGGAAAGGTCTTGGGAACGCCCTGTCTGCCTGCCACATGTATGGGGCTCTGGAGAGGGTCTGGGCACTGCGAAGTGCTGGGACACAAAGGACTCTGCCATCCATCTGGCTGAAGATGTGTCTATTGACTAACATTTTTATTGAAGATATTCATTTCAGTTAAGCTTTTTGGTAAGTTTTTCAAAAGTACAGATCAAGTAATAGTCTCAACAACTTTCTTTTAAACAGGTTGAAGCCATGAAGAGAGTACTAGAAAGTCTTAACCTCAATATGGTAGAGATGGTAGATGAAAATGCAACCTTGGATGGTGGAGACGTCTTATTTACAGGTACAGGGATAGTGAATTTTCTGTTTATGTTTTCTGGTGGCCTAGAAACTGCCTGTTATTTGTTGACTGCTTAATAAACTGTCATTTGTGTAGTCTGTTAAATCAATTGTTTACTGAACATCAGGTAGGTAGCTGACATGAATTTTCATCGCAACACTCAATATCCTGACTAATGTCTGAGTAAATGAACTAGCAACACAGTACAAAGAACAGTGCTGTGCATACAAATTTTATTTTAGCTTGTAAAGTGCCAATAAGTAGTCAACTGGCTGCAGTTGTTTCATATTTCCTTTTACCAGCAGCTACATTCACACAGGCTCATTTTCAGGAATTCTGAATGCTTGATCCAGACAATTGCCACTGCTTCAATGAATTGCATACAAAAAAATTGCATTTTTAGTTTATGGCAAAAGTGGTGGTGTTGCCTGCCAGATGTCATGTGTTAAACAACTTATGTGCGTGGCTGACTTCAAAAGTGAAGATACTGGCTGTGTTATTTATGTCATTAAACCCATTTGGCATTTTTTCACATTGGCTGCATATACATTTGCTCCCTGCCTGTGCTGAATGAGTCTGTTTATTTTGATCAGCATCAAAGTAGACACTTAATTCACAAAGAGGAAAGAAGGCCCTCAAAAGAGGCAAACAGAAAAAGGCGGCTTTTCTAGCATGTTGCAGGTCCAGCGTTGGTTTCCTCTGCAGCTCGAGGATGCTGCATCTGCACAGCTGCCTTGGAGAGCAGAGGAGGCCCCACGGGGAGCAGGAAATGGTCAGTCAGTTCCCTACTAATCTAGCCCAGCTACTCACTGCCCTTACTCAGTGACCACTGCAGAGCTTTAGAAGGGGAAGCTATTTATGTTTCTAACAAAATGCTGATTCTGGAAAAGGATAATCAGTTTAAATACCAGCTCACAATTATAAGTTGCATAATTTTAAGATGAATTTTCAGTCTTATTACTCAACTTGAGCAAAGAAAGAAAATTACATCCATAAATGACTCTCTAAAAATGTCTCTAAAGCTGTCCTGTTTTTAAAATGTGCATTGCATGTTCTGGTGAAGGCACTGATGATGTGATTTAAAAAAAAAAAAAAAAAAAAAAGAAAGAAAAGAAAAAGAAAGAAGGGAAAATGCGGTAATTGTTTTGTCCTCCAGTGTCATTTTTTTTATTTCAGGCAGAGAATTTTTTGTGGGTCTGTCCAAGCGGACGAATCAACGTGGAGCAGAAATTCTGGCTGACACATTTAAGGTTTGTAGATTTGTTCATGTTACAGGAAATGTAAGCTATGATCTACTGAACCAATTTAAGAATTATACTGGCTGAGATGTTTGGTAACAATAACTTGAAGTTTTAAGTGATTTATTTAGGACTTATTTAATAAAAAAATAGCCCACCTTCCTGAAATTATTTGAAGATCCTTTAACTGACAGAGACTAAAGTTGCATCAGAAATGTGAGGTTGTTGCATGAGAGCAGCTTGGACAGTGAGAGTCTTTGGTCATCTGAGGGCATATCAACATTCATGTTTTAGATCTGAGAAGCTTAACAATATATAGCAACGTGTTCCTATTGCTGGTCCCTGGAGAGATTTAATGTACATAGTGTTTAATTACACATTTTAATGTATTTCTTTACAGTTGCAACAATAGTAATATTTGAAACATGTTCTGGATTTTACTCCAGTGCACAAGACAAGACAAGCTGGTCCAGAGGGGTATGTCATACTTAAACAGTTGACACTGTGCCCTGGGATATGTTGTTGTTGTTAATTTGCAGAGAGTAAAACTAATTACGGAATATCTCAAAATAATTATGGAATTAGGACAATTAAAAATATTTATAGCATCCATTTTTTGTTCCTGTGCAGGATTACGCTGTCTCCACTGTCCCCGTTCATGATTCTTTGCATCTGAAGAGTTTTTGCAGCATGGCTGGACCAAACCTGATTGCTATCGGATCAAGTGAAGCTGCACAAAAAGCTCTTAAGGTAAAGTGTATAAGAATAAATATAAGCATATAAGAAAATCTAAACCACGAATGTTTTTTACCTCTGCTCAAGTATGCTGGAATCTTAAAATAGATATAGATCAATGAATGAGGAAATCATTGCATCTCAGGGATTTTTGTATGTGAAAACCATAAAAATTGTTAATACAAGTCAAGAGAACAGTGATGCTTATTTGGTTTTAGCTACCTACAGTAATTTATAAAATGGATTATACAGGTTACTACTAAAGGTTTTAATGTCTAAAAAGGTGATAATCTGGTGAAAGGAGAGCCTGGAGGAGACAGTAGGTCAGAGCAGCAGGAGATGTTCACTTCAGATGATGCCTTGAGTGAACAGATGAGATGTGATGGCTTTTGAGATGCTGGAGGAAAAATAAAAGGTTCAGCATAAAGATGAAGGTAGATCTGAAGATCTGATCTCTGCTGCAAAGATGACCTGTATCTGATTTTACAGTATAGACTTTAGGCATAAAAACAGGAAATAACTTTGGCAGCAGGGACTAGAGTCCAGGACTGCAAATTTTCAGATTATACTGGTTCTTTCACAAGTGTATGAAACAACAAGTGCAGACTCTGCTCTTTGGTACTACAGGACCCCTCCCGCCCCCACCAACAGGACATGGTTGTTAATGCGTGGAGGAATCCAGCTGTGTGTCCTGTACAGTGAATGGGAAGGAGTAGAAATTGCTCTGTTAAAAAAAAAAAAAAAAAAAAAAACCACTATCTTAAATCGCCTCTTGCTATGATTGTAAAGCATAATTTATTTTAAAGAAGAGCCCTGCTATTCGTGCTTAAGGGTACTGATCAGAATCAGGGAGCTATTGGGCCATGCAGAACTGCTGCAGCAGAAATAATACAACTCTGAAATCCGCATTACATGGCTGCAAAGGGCTTTGAAACTTATCCTGCATATCTCATACACCCCTTTAGCTTCAATAAGCTTCTGGCATTTGTTAATTAAACACATCCTTAAGTGTTTGCAAGCTGGGCAGAGGGTTTTTTTTTTTTTTTTTTTTCTTATGTGGTAACAAACCCAGATTTAAAATGTCGTCAGTCCCCTGCTGATAAAAACCAGTGTCTGAGCTGTGCTCAGCATCTCCCCTGCGGGACACCAGCTGAGTGGGAGAGAGAAGGGCAGCGGCTGGCGAGGCGCAGCCTGGCCGCGGTGCGGGGCCTGCGCAGCGGCTGCCGGAGCAACGCGCTGCGCCCTCGGCCTCGCTTTAAGGAGCCCGTTCAGCTGGACAAGCCGCAGGAGGAACTGCGGTCTTGGAAATCACTGCACAAAGCCCTGGGCGTAGCCCCAAGTGCAGCTCTCCTGTGTTCATCTCTGGGAAATTCACTGCAAATGGCTTTGTTTGAAAAGATCTGATGTTCCCAGTGCCCTAAGACTGATCTAGTCTGCGAGGACAAGTACCACGTGTCCTTCCCTCTGAAATATGCTCTCTCCCAAATATTCAGGCTCAAACTGGAAGCACACTGTGAGCAGCAGCCTGGTAACATTTCTAGATATCCAGACAGGCCTACAAATACTTGTATGCAGTGTTTATAAACACGAGCAAAATTCAAGCACAATACTGCTCACTCAGAGCTGCAATTTGAACTGGAGCCAGTGCTAATCTGAGAACTCTCCCGCATGATTAAAGCCTTTTGCACAGCTCAGCTAATCATGTTGCAATGCTTCAATTTAGCTAATGTAGCCAAAATTATTTTTTGGATAAGCTGATTAAAAGATGTTGGTAACTTGCTGTCAAGTAAATACCATCATTAATAAAGGTACAGTGAGATGCAGATATATTTTGAACAGGAAATTACAATTAACAAGGTAATCTAGCTTTGCCTATTAGTGAATAGTATGTAAAAAGAAAACAGCTATCAGTTTTCAGTAAATTGTAGTGTATTCCTCTGCCTCAGAGGTTTAGCAGTGCATGCTGGACTTAGGTTTGTGTAGCAGTCATACACTTATTGCTTATACACTACAAGTTGAGGTTAGAAACATCTCAGCCTTGTAGCTGTGGTTCTGAGGCACGTGCCCAATCTCACTTTTCACCAGAAACTGGGAGGTTGTATCACATAAAAAGGGGAGCAAAATACAAGGCTTCCAGGAGCATATTCCTTGCTCGGTGTATTGGATCAAAAGCTATTCTAACCAGGAGCTGTTCTTTCAAGATGTGGAATGCTAAATCTTTGCAGAGATGTGTCTTGAAAACAGATAAATAAATAGAGCATCTGCCTCAGAAATGACAGCATTGGTAGTGTTTATCACTAGATTTGTCTAACTTACGAATTTTTGCTTTTTTGACCTGAGTGATTTTTATATTTGTTTGCTTGCCTCTGGAGAAAAGCATGTTGGTCAGTAATAAACAACCTTGTAAAAGAAAAGTTGCAGTAGGATCTTTGTTGAGGTAGTGATACTCACTCTCAAGCTTGCCTGGATTCTACCAGTCTGATGGAGCAATAGCAGTGCTGCATAACCTCCTCCATCACAGGTTTGTATTGCGAAGCCCTCCCTAGAGCTTCTGCTAAGTAATTTGCTTGTGACAGCCCAGAATGCTACTTATCTGTTTGATGTTTGGATGTTTTGTTATTTAAATCTCTTTGTTATTGACATTTTTCATGTCTGCTGTAGAAATCCCATCCTACAAGCAAGGTGATTAAGCTACTTTGAGCACCCATGGTAGTTCAGTTGCTTTCATTTTGTAGTTTTGTAGCATGTCTTGTTAGGCAATAAGTGAACTGTGTCATACTATGCTAATATTTTATATCTGAAATAGCCTTTTTCTCTATTAACAATCTTGTTTGAAATATGGCAGTTTTTCTTCATTGTTCTTAATATTGCAACTCATGCATTGTACAGCTCTTAAAGGATAGAAAAATAATTATCTGGTGCTCAAGTGTAACGGAGCGCAATGGATTGTGAGCTTAATGATATCTATGGTAATGTAAATTCTGCAAGTGGACTATCAAATGACTGCTGGAAGTTTGGGATTTTCGAACTCATAGTAGAAGCTGATGTTAAATCAGAAGTGACATTTTGACCATGAAATCCTCTTCAGGCTCTGGCGAGTACAGAATATCTATTTGAGCTGCAGCTGAAAAGTGGCACAACATGAAACTCTGTGAAAAAGAGAGAGACAAATTAACTACATAAATTACCATTTCCTGCAGTGGATATCAGAGCTGAAGCTTTAACTTCCCTCTGCTGTTTCAGCATGCATTTATGTCTGTTTTGCAGTTAATCCCATTTCTAATTCCATAATTGAATGTTTCCCATGGCTGTTGAGTGGATAAAGCCTAGGATTATTTTTTTTCTGTTCGCTCAGTGAGGCCAGGATTTCCTCCAAACATGTCACCTTTGGGATTTGATCCTGTATTACTGGAGACAGGGGCTTTACCATGAAGGGCACATGCAGCTGGCCCTGCTGGTGCAGGGTCCAGCAGATCCCACTATCCTGTGTTTCCCACATTGAGGGGTGCAGCCTTGGGCCTGCCTGAGATGGCAGCACGGGAACTGGCCGCTGACGTAACCCTGCCGAGGTTTCAGTAGCAAAGGCAAATGCTAAGGAAGAGTATGATGCGAACAGTGATACAGCATCAGTTAGGCAGTTCTTTCTCACTAAAATCTTATAAAGACTGTGTTTGTGTCCTTTGGATACTTGTGAACATTGGTGAAATACAAATACCCTGAAATATCCTTCTCTCACTGTAAAACCCTCTGCTTCCCTTGGTGAGTGAAGGTTTGAGCAGAGGCTGTGAATGACAGAGTTCTCAGTTAAGAAACTTGTTCAGGTTCAAACCCTTCTATGTCATCCTTTGGATAACTCAGCAGCATTCCCATAGGACTTTTGAGCTGTACATGTTGTTCCCTGCTTGGCAACCTCAGATGTTCTCTTGCAAGTGGTACATTTTTTATTAGTAGCAAATGCTTGCTAATGAAGCTGTTCTCTCATCCTCTGGGAAATGAGTTGTGCTTTAGGTACGCTCTGATGTTAATGCTCTCCCGAGCATTAATCCCAGGGTTTTCCCGTAGGATTGTTAATGAAGGCCTAGGTGCTGAGCCAGCTGACCTCACTGCTCGCTGGAGTGATGTGGGGTGCACGGTGCCCAGAGATTGCCGGCTCATCTTGGCAGAGAGCGGAGGCTGTGAAGGAAGGGTCTGGCAGTGGGAAACCTGGCGTGGTCCTCTTGCTGAGGACTGTGACACAGAGAGCACCGATGGCAGGTACGGCCTGAGCTGAGCCTGTGCAGCTGACTGCGTCCAGGGCGCACTCTTCAGGAGCTGAGAATTAGTGAGTAAGTGTTCATTTCAAGGGAAACATCTGGATTTTTACCTGGAAGTAGCTTATTCCTAGCTGCGTTTTTCAGCCTCAGCACATGGGCTTGGGTCGATCCCAAGGAATGAGTGCGGAGGGAGCCGGGCAGCCCGCCGCTGCAGAGCTGTGGCCGCAGAGCACTCGCTGCCCCTGGGCTTGTGACCGTTCCTTTCCTCATCAGAGACCTGCCCTGAAGCAACATGCGGGTGTCGGAGCTCGCTGCAGGTATCCAGCACTCTGACTTCACTAGCCCACGAGATTTCATTATGGTCTAGAAAGCACTGGAATGTGTTGAGTAATGGAACGGTGTGACCTCAGCAAATATTCTCTTTTTTTACCCTCTTCAGTAAAAGGTACCAGTGATGTCATTGCTTTGCCCAGTCCTTGACCCTCCCATTCAGTATCTTATAGTGGGAGTAGAACTGTTCATTCAGCTCCTAAATTATCCCGTGGAGAACACTATTACAAATGCAGCTCAGTGTGCTGTTTTGACAGAGGTCAGGGAGGCTTATCAAAACCCCATCCTGAGGATAAAATAGACAGAAGTCTGTTTCGGGCAACTAGGCCCTTGGCCTGAGTCCAAGGCCCTGGTCAGAGGGCTGCTTTCAGAGACCTAGGAGTGAGCAGTTGTTACAGCCGTGATGGAGTTGCCCCCATTCCTGTGATTTAATGCCTTTTGTTCTTACTATGTCTTTTGCAACTGAAGTCTCTGTGGTGTGCCAGCTTTAAAAAGCAGAATACTGTTTTCCTCCACTAGAGCAGAGTTAGAGCGCCAGCATGAAAGCCAAGGAATTCCTAGCTCAGTACCACAAAAGCTGCTTCAGAATAGGCACCTAAGTGAAAACTTGGTATATCCTGTATTCCTAGAAAGCAGCCCATACCCCCTGGGCTGTATGAACAGGCTCTTTGCACTGTCTGTGAAGAGTCATTCTTTTCTAGTAACACAGAAGTTTGCGTGAACACATTGTCTCTCCTTCCGTTGCCTCTGCTTATTCCCTGCATGAAGTCATAATCCTCTGTTTATGGTATGACAAAGGGTTGCTACGGGCATTATTGCTAATATTAACAAGCAGAGAGGATGACTTCAGGTGGGGAGTGAGCAGAAAGTGCAGATGAGCACTGGCTTTTGCGTGGTGCAGCAACAGAGGAGGAGGTCAGTGGGATCCAGAGAATAATTGACGCTTGCTCTGAAATATATTTTTTTAAAAATTCCATGAGACATTTGCTGCTCTCCACCTTACAGATAGGAAAATTAGTTGATTTATAAAATTCTGTACATTTTCCTTTAGCGTATACTTGTTTGCGCTGGCTCAGATCCTATGAGATATTGCATACTTTTAGCTCCCCCTGATTTTCCATTACTTTATGAATAAGGGATGTCAGCATCTCAGAGATCACAGATCCTCACTGAATACCAGATCACATGGTACTTTAAAAAGGCATGTAGTTGGTTTTGTTTGTTTGTTTTTTAATTGAGTTAGATATATTGAACTTGTTACAGCCACTATCAGTGGTGTTCAGTTTGCCTATACGGAGTAGAATCTAGTCTTTGGGGAATATACAGATAAAAAGGATAGCAATTTATAGAATAAAACTGTTGTGTTAGGATTTTGTTGTTGTTGTTTTAAAGACAAGGAATGTCCCTGTAAGTACTGGTAAGGCTGTCAGGAGCTAAGAACAGGCTGACTGCGGGTAGTTTGTGCCCGGGACCGCCTGGCTGGCAGCAGCCCTGGGCACGAGCTGCCCCGCGCTGCAGCGGGCGCCGCTGGCGGGCAGGGGCAGCGTGGCCGGAACGCGCGGCGGGTCGGAGGGGCCGAGCAGCGCCTGGATGCGGCTGCAAACGGTGCTCCCAGGGAGGTGAAGCGAAGGGAGTCGGCAGGGCAGAGGTTTCCTGAGGAACTGTGTTCTGGAAAACGTGACAGAGAGGGTGTAGTAGGGGAGAATAAACCCCAGATCGCAGCTGTTGAGAACTCGAGATGAGGGAAGGCAAGCAGCGCTCCTGCTGCCTGCTGCCTAAGACACAGGGCATATTGGGCCTGGCAGATTGGGGACATCCTGCTTTAGAGCAGATGCCCGGGCAGGTGTAAAATACAGCAGTTCTCCTGTACCTAGCTTTGCATCCATAGGATTCTGTTTTATTCCGTATCCCTAGGAGAGGGCTCTCCACCTGGTAAGAAAGCGTAAATCATTTCTGCTGTGATTTTATGACCTGGCCCCTTCCTATTGATTTGGTGCCGCTGTCCTCTCTGCTGCCTGTGCATGTTACTGCGATGTCACTGCTGATAGACCCTGGCATTCAGGCGAGACCGCTGCTGTTTCCAGCCCTGCTCTGCTCTCCCTTCTGGGCAGCCTGGTCACTTGTTTTTGGTCGCTGTTCCCACTACTGCGCTTCAGGGAAACTCTGAAATGCTGTTGAGTAACATGGTTTGTGTAGCAGGCCTGCTGCTGCGGCCGGGTGCATAACTGTGTCATCTCTCCAGCCCGCTCTCTCTGTCCTGCATTTTGCTGCGCTGGATCTAGGGCTGCTGCTTTTCGTCCCCAGTGTTAACTGTTACTTCAAATTTGAAGAAGCGAAGCAGCAGCTTAGGAAACAGAGACAGCGAAATAAAACAGTGAAGGAAATTCAGCATGAATAAATGTACAGTGATGTGCCGCAGGGAGCAGGGGAGAATGGCAGTGTGAGCTTCACGTGTGAAATGACATGTTCTGAGTGACTATTGCCACGGAAATAGGATCCTGGGCTTGTTGAAACTGTCGATTCAGTAGTGGTCAGAAAAGTAAATGTGGATCATTGTTATATCCCTGCATAAAGCCGTGATGCATCTGTATGTTGAATGTTGCCTGCACTTTGCATGCCCAATCCTTTCACTGAGGTGAGGAGAAGAGAGAGGGCAGAACTGGAAAGTTTCAGAAAAGGGTGTTAAATATGACCAGTGACTTGGAACAGTTTGCTAAAGGGGACAAACTAAGCAAGCAGTGTTCATTTTTGTGTTGAGGAAGAACATTCACTGTGTATCTGGTTTTGCTGTTGGATATAGTAAGGTGCATTGTAGGTATGGTGGTTTTGGTAGCTCTGTGCTGTACTAAAATGTATGTGAATAGGTCCCAGATGTCAGCGGGACTCACACTAGGGCCTCCCTCAGGCACAGGGAAAATCTTTACCTAAGCTTGGCCTGTTTTAAAAGTACATGTGGTCATCTTAACTCTGTTAATGATAATAGGCCCTAAACACATGCACATTTTTCCTGCATGCATAATGCTGCTTCATATTTAGGATTATTTAGCTTATCCATTACCTCAGTTGTCTGAGGACACACTATAAAAAGCTACAGAAAGGCATTTTAGGCTGGCTATGTGAATGACTTCAACGTAAGGAAAGCATGACTAAGGGCTGAGAGAATGTGCAGAAAATTACTCTCTTCAGGCTGAAGAAAATTCCCAGAAAAACTAAGCATGCGGGAAATGCCTGGCTGTTAACATAGCTGGTCATACAATGTTTGTGGGCAGAAAGCCAACCCTGCACAAACTTATTGTGCAAGTACTATCGTCTTGGTAAATTTGTTACTTCCAAAAATATATTTTTTAAGGGACCACATCTCATGGAAAATACAGAGAACTTTGCTTTTACCCCTTTCCCTGCCCTCAAGACCCTTATCTGACCGTGCACATATGCTTAGTGACTTTATATAATAGGAACATGGAAAATACCCTAAGTCTTTAAAGCAACCTGATTAGCAGGTCCCAATGTATATCTGCTGCATTCATGGTCTCCTATGGAGCAAGTTTAGGGTGTCATTGCCTATGCGTTTTCTCAGAAAAGTGTTTTGGGAAATGCTCCTTCAGCATGTAGACATAGCTATAACGGAGATCAAAGCCTGCAAATGTCATTTGCTTCTTACTTCGCAGTAAGGAGAGTAATTTGTTTTGTCCTATTCCCAGTTACTAACAAGTGGTCTCTTGCAGTGCTGCTCCAGATCACTGAAATCCTATTCCCATCATTACAGCTGTGTGCTACAGCTCTCGTGTTTGCTTGTTTTCCTCTTTTAATCTCTTCATTTGCTTTTGGATTATTTCTGTCAACACTTCTGTGCTTTTTAATCTTGAAAACAGTCGTTCTAATATGCCCTTGAGAGCCACCCTTCTAACGCGCCCTCTCCACCTTCGTGAGCGGGTTTGTTCCCAGCTGGCACAGACACTCGTTCTTCGCCTCTCCTCACTAGTTGTACACTTACGTGGAGCATTTCGCAGAATGAAGGAACAAGGGACATTGTTTGACATTCTGTTTAAGAATTCATTTATGATTTCTTGAGGAAATGTTTCTTAGTGAATCATGGTGCACTGCTGGTAAATGAACCTACAATAGCAGGATTCTGTTACCAAAAAGGGCTGAAGAAAGCACAACTGTTTGGGACCTCAGTGAGATACACTCACTGTATTGCTCTACTGATGCCTGCATTTCTGTGCAGATTCAAGAAAAGACATTTCCCTAACTAAGAAGTAAAAGACTTAAAAGTTTACTTCGGGCAGGAAAGAGAAGCTGGAGGTGAGGACAACTCTGCTGTCACTGGTTCCTCTGAGTGCAGGCATGTGGTGCTAGATGTTTGCAAGAGAAGAGAGAATTTAAAAAATAGATCATGGCAACACAATAGAAAGAAGCTAAGTTTATAAATAGGGAAGTTGAACACGATGAGTGCTGTAATAAAAGTATATCCGGCAAAGTGCAGGTGCTGGGATTTTCCCCCGCAATACCCGTTAACCTTTTACAGAGGTAGATATGAAACTCTCCTGAATCTTCAAGGCCACAACTCATTAAAAAAACAAGAAATGACAATCTGATAACACTTCCTCAGGAATGCCTGGCATTTTTCATGGCAAGTTTCGTGTTCTTCACGGGATGTGGGTGACTCAGGCTACAACGTGCAAAAGGTATCCAGACCTATAAAGGAATTATTGCAGGGGTGTGGAAGGGTGAGCAGCTTTATTACTTCAGAGCGTGCTGTAGCTCTTCTCAATAATTCATTTCCGTGTAGCGTTCATGTGTGAGTAGTAGTGAAAATTACCTTACAAATAACTCAAAAGTAAACTTAACTGGGTCTAAGATCAAATTCTGCTGTCTGCTATGTGATGCAAGTCTCTGGGGTTTATATCAGTTCATCTGCAAAGGTAACATAGTCCAAGATTTTGTTTAAAAAACACTTATATAGTATATTTAAACAAAATATTACTGTATTTTAACTGATAAAACTTTCCTTTGATTTGCATCTTTGCAGTATGTGTAAAAATGTAAGAGGGTTAGGACCCTCTAACAAAGCACTTGAATATGCTTAGGTTTTTAGGTAAAGCCAAAGTTTGGGATTTTGAGCTTTGTTCACTTCTACATTATTCTAGGAGTCTGTCAGAGGGAAGCTGACGTAAAGCCTGTGTGGTACAATGGGGAGTCAGGCTTGTTGTCTCCAGGCTTTTTCCATCCTTAGTAAAAAAGTTGGGCCTAATCCAAAAGTTGAGATCTCAGGCCTCTTGTATGCTGGGACTGTCTTGGAAATTCTAGCTAGGATCTGAATCTGTTTATGAGTCCAAACTTCAGAAAACCTCCAGCTCTGCTTTCGGACAAGGTTATTGTGCCGTCCCTGGAAGGGGGATTAGCTGCCTCCTCCCTGCCCGGCCCAGGTGCTCCGTGAAAGGGCGACTGCTCAGGAAGCAGAAAGGGGGCCCTCAAAAGAAGGAAGAATGGGCTGCTATCCAGGCCGGGAACTGTTCCTGTCCTGTTTATGCTAATTCACACTCATTTTATAAACACTGAGCGACGGCTGCTTTTTTCAAAGGTGCTGAGCACCTCTAATTCCCAGCAATGTGAGCAGGAGTTTTGCATATTCAATATGCATTTTCCTTAAGGGAAAGACCCCCGCTAACTGCGTTTCTTGGAACAGAAATGTAGAAAGACCTTGCTTAATCCTGCTGCTTACAGGAACCATCTTACAAAGGTTTTCTACTGCTCATTTCAGTTAGCGCTAGTAGACCCTTCCTTGAAGGACAAGTTTGAAAGGAGATCTCCTTGCTTGCTGCTTAGCAAAATGGCTCCTGGCTGACTCAGAAATCATTATTAGTTATTTTCCACAGTTTTTCTCACAGTTGTCTGGGACTGCTAATGCGTTTACTCTAAATGGTTGTGTGTTGTATTTCTCAACAGACCATGCAACAGATGAGCGACCACCGCTACGACAAGCTGACAGTGCCTGACGATGCTGCAGCAAACTGCATCTATTTAAATGTGCCGAGCAAAGGCCACGTCCTGCTGCACCGAGCGCCCGAGGAGTATCCTGAAAGTGCGAAGGTAGGAGACAGCTTCTCAGCAACGCTGCCTGCTGGGAGACCTTCAGCACCCCAGCATCTCCTGGAAGTCAGCAGGAATTGAAATTCAGTGCTCTCCCAAATGGGGCTGTTGTCTTCTGTAATAGAAACATCAGACAACAAAAGCACTAGCTTTGGAAAAGTGGGAGGCCTGCGTTCTATTTTCATCTCTGTTACTGATTTAATTAATTAGTTTCTTGTGCCTCTGGTGCTTCTTCTACATAACTGGAAGTAATAACAGTTCCCCTCACTGCAGCAGTGATGTTTGTGAATCCTTTGAGAGCCATAGCCAGGAGACCACATGTGCTGAAAATGTTAGTGTTGATTATAAATAATGAGACAGCTTAGCACCCACAGGTAAATCTATGCTCATTTGTTCCATGAATACTTTGAGCAGAGGGAAAAATAGGCATAAATGTAATAATTTCTGTTGCTATTTATTTCCTACACAGGTTTTTGAAAAACTGAAGGACCACATGCTGATCCCAATAGCCAACACAGAACTGCAGAAAGTAGATGGGGCACTCACCTGTTGCTCTGTTCTTATTAACAAATCTTCAGAATTATGAGTTTACAGACTCGCTCCCTTGTAACTGGCAATAATGTTACATACAAGGTAGACGAATCTGTATCCACACTTTTATTGTTTTTATTGACAATCTACTGTACCACTGTGCTACTAACCCTTGTTTACAAATTTTTTGCTTTGTGTATTTTTATTATGTCCTTGCAGATGGTATTTAAGGTGAGTGTATGCTTTTGTTGGGGGCACATTAACTCCGAACTATGCTAGTCCCATGGGCTAGCAGAAGACAATTACAATGGCTAATGCCTAGCTTTAGTGATTTAACATATAATGTGTGAAAATTACGTGAAAACCAACTAATTCACAGAAGCTCAAGCACTTCTTTACATTGTTCTTTTCTCTTTATCTCTTTTTTTCTCTTGCTCCTTTCTCTGCATCTTTTTTTCCGTTCTTCAGTCTTTCTTCTCTGTTTCTCTACTTTCAGTGATGCAAGGTATCGGTGGAGACAGAAGAAAATTCAGTGAGATCCTGAGCTTGGTATCTTGTGTGGTAGGGAAGCTTTCCTTACACTGGCTGGGACAGTGCATGGCAGGCTGTGCTCAGCATCTTGGCTGTATCGGGTTGCTGCTGCTGAGCAGAATCTCAGCTAGAATCAGGTTCAGACACCGTGTAGCAACTCAGGAGAAAGCTCCCTCCTTCAGGCGCATTCAAGGGCAACGACGATTGCCTGGGAAAGCTGAGTGACAGAAAAAGCAGCAGTAGAGCAGCCACACTAGATAAATCCTACAAGTTCAGGTCTCCATTTGCTGCTGATGCTGCCTTGTAACTGAAAGAGAATAGAAGAGGAGCATTTTAAAAGGCCAGATGCCAGGGAGCACCTAGACCACCAAAAAGAAAGACCGGGGTGCTTTTGGAAAAGTTAAACTACAAAAGTTTTGTAAGAATGTGAGGTTATTTTAGTCTCTTTGTGTGAACTTTCCTTTCAGTCTCTCTGCTGTTGTTTTCTTCTCTTTTGGAGGCCACTTGCTAGCAAATTCAAAAGAAAAGGGTGATAGAACCAGTTGAAGGACAGTTATTCCTGGATTATGCTCATGAATAAGGGAAGCCATTGTTGTCTGAGAGACTGGCATGTGTGTTTTATCTGCCCTTGGGGCAGTTTTCCTTGGAACAATGACCATCTTATTTTTTTAATTGCATGAATATTTACTGTGGTATTCAGTTAAAACAAATATATTTGTAGCAAATTCCACAACATCCTTACCCACTGACTCATACATTTTTTCACCAGAGTAACATGAAGTTTACTTCATTGTAGTCATACGATTCGCGTTAAAACATTATAAACTAAGGATGGAGAAATTCCCAAACAGAAGCAGTAGTGGGAACTCTCCAGAGGCTGACAAATAGTCTGAACATTTTATCAACTTCCTAGGCATCTCCCCCACCTTTCCTGAACCACTTGTGGTGGCTGCTGAGGTACAGTAGGAAGTGAGCAGAGGAGCTGAGTCCATGTGGCCTGTACGAGAGGAAACAGCATTAGCTGAGCGCACACTACGACATCCTTTGGAAAGCTGCGTGCTTTTTTACACAGTCACGGCGAGGAAGCTGCAGTACTCGCATTCACAAACTTCCTCTGCGCTTCGGGGTACCAGCGTAACTCTCACCTCAGCGGCCAGCGTGGACCGAAGGAACTCCGGACGTCCTGGCAGCTACCAGGATGTGCCAAATGCCATCTGGACGCGTTGTATCCTGTGAGAACAGGAGGTATCGATGATGAGAGAATAAAACGTAGGTGAGCAGAGAGTGTGTCCCACAGGAAGCGTCCAGCCAAACGGAGAGCAGGGTGCTGGTCCGGAGCCTGCTGTTCCTGAGGATTTGCCTCACCCTTTGGCTCCTCTCTTGCCACGTGCCGTCATTTCAGCATGAGCTGCCTAGTCAGGCTCAAAGGCTGGAAACACTGCAGTGGGGAATCTCCTTTCCCTCCTTCCCTTGGCTGTTTTTAAATATCTCATCAAGCTTCTTGCATTTTAGAACCACTTGATGTTAAACAAAGAAGACTTTGTGCCAAAAATTAACCTGTAGTATTTAACCATGGCCTTCTAGAGGCAAGTATATATCCTTTAAAACCCTGTGTAGCTGTGGGAGCTGCTGTGTAAAGCGGAGCAGACTCCCTCGTCGCCTGTCGGTACCTCTGTGGGCCTGGCTGCACCTCGCCCATTCGCGGGCCCCAGTCCTTCTCCCTCGTCTCAATGGGGCCAGCGCGTCCCACGGGAGCACTGAGCCATCGTTAGGCTGTAGGATTTCTGTTCAGTTTGTATCAAACTTAGTTGTGTTTTTATTTTCATCCACAGTTACCATTCACCTGTCTCTCACTTCCTCAGACTGTGGTTTCTAGTTTATTGCATGA